>NC_142933.1:76524146-76541646 GCF_046866305.1 Octopus bimaculoides
TTTAATATGGGTTCTCAATGTTAACTTCCGGTATTAATGTTAAATATTTTCATTTCAAGTTTTAATTTGCTATTTGTAAACAACTTCGATAAATCAGTGAAAGAAATATTTACTAAGTTCAGAAATTTAAATATTCCGTACAAGATATTAAGTTTTTAAAGTGCTTCCCCCCTCTCTCTCTCTCTCTCTCTCTCTCTCTCTCTCTCTCTCTCTCTCTCTCTCTCTCTCTCTCTCTCTCTCTCACACACACACACACACGCACAAACACTCCAGATTTGATTTCGTTATTAAACAAATATCACATTAGGATTTTAAAATTCAGCACGGAGCGTCCAAAAAAAGTATGGGCATTCTTTTGCTTGAACACACACATTTCGATAATTTCCGTAAAATTGTTTTATTTATTTATTTTTCCGCGCCGGGTTCAGCTCTATGTTCTTGTTGTCAGTCACACACGCACACTTGTGTGTTTTTCTATGTACGTTTGTATACATTTCTGTATGTGTGCCTTTGTGTGCGTGTGTGTGTGAATGTGTGTGTGTAAGACAGTGAGTGAAGGGGTGTGTTGTCATGTATACGTACATACATAAATACATATACATACATCTTTTTAGTATTTATGTGTGCGGGTGCGTGTGAGAGAGAGAGAATAGTGTTTAAGTGGCATTCACTTTCTCTCTCTGTCACACACATACACGCACACACATGCACACATACATACAAAAAGGTTGTGTGCTTATTTATGTATGCTTGTGTGTGTTGCGCGTGTGTGTGTTGCGCGTGTGTGTGTACGTGCGTAGGGTATTTCACAATCGCCAGAAAAAAAGGTGGAGGAATTTTCTTGATGCTCCTGGTGTCGCAGGTAAAACATTTGTAACAACATTGCTTTACTTCAATGTAAGGCAACATAAAAGAATTGCAGTTGCTGTCGTATTGTCTGGCTTTACTGCCACCATTCCCTCACGAGAACGAATTGCTCATTCTGCTTTTAAATTACCGCTAAATCTGGTCACAAATGACAGTCTAATTTGTAAGATAAGCATAGATTCATGTTCAGCAGAAGTGTTGAGCCAATGCCACCCGATCATTTGGGATAAATACACTATGTCAAATAGAGGTTCAAGAGAAGCTCTTGATAAGACCTTATAGGACATAAGAAGCAACAATAAATCTATAGGAGTTACATTAGTTTTATCAGGAGACTTCCTACTTCTTTATTGCCCACAAGGGCCTAAACATAGAGGGGACAAACAAGGACAGACAAAGTGATTAAGTCGATTACATCGACCCCAGTGCGTAACTGGTACTTAATTTATCGAACCCGAAAGGATGAAAGGCAAAGTCAACCTCAGCAGAATTTGAACTCAGAACTCTCAACACATGGCTATGATGCTTCCCCACTACTTCTGCTCGTGATCAAAGATGCACATATCGTCAGCCACTAAGGGTCATGCTCAACTGGTTAAGGTCAAACAACTGACTTGCAAATCTGTGGTATTGAGCAGAATATTTGCTGTAGCCCATCTAATATACCAAGCCAAAACAATGTTCGTGGTAACACTTCCAATCAATTAAGATCAGAAGCCATGAGAGCCACTGCCTGGTACTGCATCAGGACATTTATTATCATCATCATCATCATCATCATCATCATCATCATCATCATCATCATCATCATCATCATCATCATCATCATCATCATCATCATCATCATTTTGTATTATGAACTCAGAATTGATTTCCAGTTAAAGAATAAAATGTATCCCAATTGAAGAAGAAATTGAATACAGAATAACAAATTTCTATACAACAAACAAGATGAGGACAAATATCCCTCAAATGTAAATAATGTTCTATACAACAAATTTTGCTTTTTCCTTCCAATATATAAGGAACAATTTCATTCCCGGGCAACACCAGGTGCCTCAGCTAGTATATATATATATAATATTAGGGATATAAATCCAAATTTACAGGTAAAAACTCAATTAAATTCAAATTATTAAAAATTAAAATTAAATTAAGTTTCACAGTATAATATATATATATATATATATATATATATATATATATATATATATATATATATATATAATTTTAGGAAAAGAACCAAGGTTCGTGAACTCATCGATGAAAATCCACTGTCACATATAGAAAAATTAATAAGTAAAAGCACAATAAATAAATATAATATAATACAAAGTAAATATCATAAGATAGAAAGAATATTCAAATCGATTAAAACTATCGAAAATCAATTCTATTCAAAATCATAGCTAATCTTCAGGTCAAAATACAACAACAATAATAATAAAAGAATGTATATATCAACCAACAATAAATAACAAATGAATGTATATAAAATACTTATTATATTAAGATAGAAAAATATTATTAAAAATATCAAAATTATAAACGTTTCAAAATCAACACTACGTGCATTATAATACAAGCTAACAGGAATATTATATGCAAAAACCAACTTTAACGAATCTTTCGTTTAAAATACAATTTGAACGAAGTTTTAGGTTAAAATAATAAGGATAGAATTAGCACATATCTAAACGATGCAATAGTTTAAGCTAAAAGATTTTAGACTAAAACGTTTATTTGAAAGAAGTCTCGTGAAAATATTGCATACAGAAAAAGAATAGAATAAGTAGATATAAAAACATGAATGAAAAT
Organism: Octopus bimaculoides; assembly: GCF_046866305.1. Taxonomy (NCBI): domain Eukaryota; kingdom Metazoa; phylum Mollusca; class Cephalopoda; order Octopoda; family Octopodidae; genus Octopus; species Octopus bimaculoides. Next base: position 76,526,832 of record NC_142933.1, read on the forward strand.
TTTATTATGAATGAAAGATTAAACTTTATATAACTTAAGTCATAATAAAACAATTAACTATATTGTATAATCAAAGAAATTAAATAAAAAGACTAGTTATTTATCCCATAAAATAAAAAGAAATATTAAACAGTATTAATGGAAAAAATTCAATACTAACCTAATCGAAGTCTTAGTTTAGGCTAAGATGATAAACTTACTACTAATTAATTTAGTGTTAAAAAAGGTATCGTCTAAAATTATCATTAAAAATCGATTGAATAATATACAAATACATATTTTTTCAAACAAAACGATACTTATTGCTACGCTGCTGCTTATAATCTATTATAAGCAGAAGACCTGGACTTTCCCCCTCCTCAAAAAAATCCAGGCATTCTGCTTATAATAAATTATTATTATTATTATTTGTTGTATGGAGAATCTGTACATCCCCGTGATTAACAAAGGAACTATACTATTTAGTATAAATGAGTATGCGCAGTAGTCTGGAAAAGTGATATATGCGCAGTCATAGAGTCATAGTGTACAGGTCGTAGGAATTATTGAATAGAGATATCGTGGAGTGTTTGTTGAAGATACACAGTTGAAGAGTAATAAGAGAACATCAGGAACATTTAACATTATAACAGCCCAGATATAACGGTGACGGCGAGAAGTCGTACGTCATATGAGTGTCGATGAGGATACCTCGCACTGTATAACATTTTCATTATAACAGTGGTAACACGGTTACGAACGCTCATAGGAGTGTCGAAATGGAAGAACTATTAGCTTCCATTGTGAAGCAGCAACAACAGTTGCAGCAACACTGTTACAACAGCAGCAAGAATACCGCAAACAGCAACAACAGTTAAACCAGCTGTTGATAGAGTTATTGCTACAATCCAAGAACGCAGCGGCGTCGCATTCGGCGGATGGAGTAGCTAACTCCATTGAAGAATTCCTGTATAATCCCGAAGATGGAATTATATTTTCTTCATACTATAAAAGGTATGAAGAAATATTTAAAGAGATTGCAAAAGCTGGACAAACGAGAAGAAGGTAAAATTTCTTTTGCGTAAACTAGCTCCGTGAGAGCTCGAGGAATACTGCAAAAGAGCTCGCTATTCAACATACGTCGGGAATGCCTAAATTTGAAAAAAAAAAAAATGGAAAATGATGACTTTGTTACATATGCAGGAATTGTAAACAAATCATGGGAAAGATCCAAGGTAGGAGAGTTATCCTCAGATATGTTTAAATGTTTGATATTTGTCAAAGGACGTACTGCAAGTGAGGATGCAGAAATACGAGCGGGAATATTAACAAAATTGACACAAGACACTGGATTAACCTTACAAAAAGTGGCAGCAGAATGTCAACATATTCTTAACCTACAGCAAGATACTAAAAAAAAAAAAAATTATAATATAAATGTACAAGCATGTCGACCTATGACAAACAAAAAATAAAACAAACAAGGCCCAAACGGTGTTATGGTTGTGGCGAGTTGCACTTCAAAAGGGACTGCCCTTTTTGGAATAAAGAATGTTTTGCTTGTGGCAAAATAGATCAGAAACTGTCACAGTGTTGGGCGAAATAGAAAAGGTCGAAGAGAAAAAATAGATAAAGTGTTTTCAATGAAAATAGATAGTGAGACGACCCCCCCCCCCCCAAATTTGTACCAGTACAAATTAGTAATGAACACACAAGTTTGCATCTAGACATAGTGGGCGATATTTCAATAATAAATACTGAAACTTGAAAGAAAATTGGAAGACCTACGTACAAGAAAACAAAGCAAATAACTCGTGGAATCGCTGTTCAGAAAGTTACATTCCCTTATGAATTTATGCCAGATGTAACATTTCATGAGAAGACTTCAAAGCAAAGGTATACATATAAGAAAATACCATGAACCTGTTTGGTACAGATTGTATGGAGACATTTAATTTGTGGGATTTGCCCATAAGTATTTTCTGTAATAATGTGAATGCGTCGCACGCCAGTTCGAACAAGACGTCTGAAAACTTAAAAAATGAAATTAAAAGAAATATCCTGATGCTTTATTCGGAAAAACTTGGCACATGTTCGAAAATAAAAGTGAAATTCTAACTAAAAGAAAATGCCGTTCCGGTTTTTAAACCAAAGAGAGCTGTGCCTTTTGCGGCACTGAATCAAGTAGAAAAAGAATTGAAATGACTTGAGAATATTGTTGTAATACAAAAATTAGACTATTCGGAATGGGCAGCACCAGCTGTGTTGTTGTTGGCACTCCGTCGCTTACGACGTCGAGGGTTCCAGTTGATCCGATCAACGGAACAGCCTGCTCGTGAAATTAACGTGCAAATGGCTGAGCACTCCACAGACACGTGTACCCTTAACGTAGTTCTTGGGATATTCAGCGTGACACAGTGTGACAAGGCAGGCCCATTGAATTACAGGTACAACAGAAACAAGAAGTAAGAGTGAGAGAAAGTTGTGGTGAAAGTCTACAGCAGGGTTCGCCACCATCCCCTGCCGGAGACGCGTGGAACTTTAGGTGTTTTCGCTCAATAAACACTCACAACGCCCGGTCTGGGCAGATGCAATTAAAGATATGCCTTCTCCAACTAAAATAGCAACCTTACAAGCTTTTCTACAAGCTTTGCGAGTTACTATCAAATGTATATTCCAAGAATGCATGAGCTAAACAAACTGCTGATAAAACATGTGAAAAGGTGTTGGACTGACGCATGCTAAAAAGCATTCGAAGATATTAAAAACATGTCAACGTCAGAGCTATCTATCTCTAGCACATTTTGATCCGAAACTAAAAATAATTGTAGCATCAGCTGCTAACGAGTCTGGGATCGGAGCAGTAATCTTACATAAGTTTGAAAATGGTAACGTAAAACCGATCGCGCATGCGTCAAGTGCATTACTATCGGCGGAAAAAAATTATAGCCAGATAGAGAAAGAGGCACAAGTCATTATTGTTACAGTGAAGAAATTTTATAAATTCTTGCACTACAGAATGCTTACCTTACAGACAGATCAGCGTCCACTGATAACAAATTATGTATAAAAAAAAGGTGTTCCCACACACAACCAATTGATTACAGCGCTTATTAAATTATAATTTCAAAATGGAATTTTTGCTTTCGTAGAAATTGGGACATGCGGACGGGATGTCGAGATTAATCTCGAAGTATAACGAACCGTTAGAAGATACAGTAATAATAGCGTTAAAATCAAATTGAATTTTAAAATATTCTCTGCGATAATGTGCGGGAACAACGAGTTACTTTGGAAGAAATAAAACGTAAAGCAGAAAAGATGCATTTATTAACAAAATGAAAACAATAATAATGAATAAGACATATACAAAAAAAAATATGTCACTGAGCGTAACACAGGTTCGAAATACTATTCGGTGTGTGACAATGTTTTGATGTACGCACAGAGGGTTGTGATACCTGTTGAACTACAAAATAAAATGCTAAAAGAATTTCATGTAAGACATCCTGGAATTGTAAGGATGAATGATCTCATGAAAAGTCATATTTACTGGCCTAGTAAAGATACAGGTATCGAGAAACTGGTGAAAGCATGTAGGGGATGCGCCGTGGCAGCTAAGGCACCTCCAGTAAAGATTCAACCATAGCCAAAGGCAGATATACCGTGGTCTAGGCTACACATAGATTTTGCAGCACCACCAAACGGTGTATATGATCTGGTAATGGTAGAGAGCTACACAAAATAGCCTGAAATTTGTAAGTGCAGAAAACCACCTACGAAAATAGCTACTGAATTTTTGGATGAAATATTTGCCCGTTTTGGTGTGCCGGATACTACAGTGTCAGATAATGCTACGCAATTTACAGCAAAAGAGAAGACGCATCAAACGGAACATAATACAACCCCGCCATATCATCCAAGGTCAAATGGACTTGCGCAGAGGTTCGTAGATACGTTTAAAAGAGCGTTGAGGAAAACCAGAAACGAATCATTCGTGGATAATACACTGACAAGATTTTTACGCGTCTATAGAATAACGCCAAGCTCCAACAGAGAGTTGGGTATGTCACCAGCTGAATTCATGTTCGCCAGAAAGGTACAGTCAGTATTTGATAAATTGTTACCCAGAAGGAAACAACAAATGCAGAAGAATACTTTTAATAATACAAACTATTTCAATATAAGTAACGCAGTATTTCTTAAAATGTTCAAATATGGAAAACAAAGTTGGGAACAAGGACGAATAGCCAAACGTCTTGGTAGAATAATATATACGGTGAAAAGGCAGACATGTAAGCATAAAAGACATGTAAATAAAATAAAAAAGAGATACACAGAAGGACGAAAATGGCAGGAAGAGCCTATGGAAATACTTTATGACATATTTGATATTCCGGCGCCACAGGAAAGTGTTAAACCAGTGCACAAGTCAACTAGAAAGAGAAAGCGAACAGAGATATTAGATATTGATTCTAAACGAAAATGTATGCCAATTTCTCCCCAAGCAAGTAATAAAATAGAAAAATAATATATAAAGAAAAATCCAATCTTAAAGGGAGGAGGTGTTGTATGGGGAATCTGAACATCCCCGAGATTTGCTAAATGAACTATACTAGCTACTATAAATGAGCAACGTGCATAACAGTCTGAGAGAAGAATGTCATATTGCACAGGTGGTTTGAGTTGTTCATAACAGAGTTGTTGTCGTGTTAGACGTATGTCATAGTGTTGAGTATTTGATTGATTGTTGCTATTCAAATTGTTGCTATTGTTATTTTGAATTGTTGTTTTTTTTTCCTATTACGGGAAAAATGGAGAAAACGCCAGCAGGTGGCCACAGTTATGCAGCTGCAACTGGAAAAGTGATAGATGTGGAAACGCTGGAAGTACGTGAAATAAAAGTTGAACCACAAAAAATGAAGGAATGCGAGAAGTTGCTGGAAAGAGACAAAGATATACTGAAATTAGCGTCGCCTGTGGAAAGAGATTCAGGAGTTCAACTGTACGAGGGTGAAATGGAGAGACTGTTCAGAGTGGAGGAAGATAAGAAGGTACCAGGAGTGGAGCAGGAAAAAACAAATAAGAAAAGGAAAATTTCGATGGAATTTTGTGACGTAGGTGAAAAGCAAAGAAACTAAAAGAAAGTTTTAAAATTTAATCATATAAGAGGGAGGTTACCCACGGATGTGTATTCCGAGAATGTGAAGACCATCGTGGTGGACAAGGGCACTTACAACAGACATGTTGGAAGCGGGATTGACCCACTAGGAGTGAAAGTGGAGTTCGAAGAATTGCCATCAGTAGTGGAAATAAAAGATTTAGAACCTTTCATGAGGTATTAAAAAGGAAAAAAAGTAAAATAGTTTTGTTAAAAAAGGAAAAAAAAATTAAAATTGTTCCATTTTTAAAAAAAGAGGATAAAACGATGATCTCCACTTCATACGCTACACCTTAGAGCGGGTCGGGAAAATTATTGGGAAAAGATGGGGCACTAGTGCATTTAGACCAGTCTAAAGCTTCCGATAGGTTCGACCATCGGTACCAGGTGGCAGTTCTCGGGGCGGCCGGACTGGTCCCGACTTTCCGAGGTTGGATCGCTGCTCGAGGTTGGATCGCTGCTCGAGGTTGGATCGCTGCTCGAGGTTGGATCGAAATAAGGCGCTCTGTTCGCCAGAGATGTCCCCTGTCCCTGATTTTGTATGTGTTGGCTCTTGAGCTATTGCTGCGATGTTTGGAGGCAATGGGATGCAACCCGCGTGATCTGAATGGAGGGAAGACAGTAACTGCGTATGCGGATGACATCACCATCATCGTGTCGGACGAAGGGCAGCTACCTTGTGTGGAAAACGACATCAGAAGATACGAAGCGGTGGCAGGAGCAAGTATTAATCAGGATACGTCGGTCGGCTTGCAACTCGGCAGCTGGAGGGGTAAGTCGATGTCGTCCAATAACGCCGTTACGATGCTAGGGGTCTGGTTAGGTCCAGACCTCCAGATAGAGAAGAATGCAGTGCCTGTTGAAGATACGCAGTGGAGAGCAATAAGAGAACATCAGGAACGTTTGATAATATAACAGTTGAGATATAACAGTGACGACGACTCGTACGCCATATCATTATTTTTATTATTGAGTGAGAGAGCAGCGCATGCGATCAAAGTGACGCTGGGGTAAGATATATGAAGCCTAGTATACGCATCATGACTACCCGTCTGATAAGGGTGCACCAGACACATGCACCACGACCATATGTGCATTACATGGTGACCTTATATCAAGATAAACAGTGCATGAGCTTCTAAGTGAGGCTCAGCTGATATTTTCTTCGGGTCAAAGAACCCATCCTGCTCAAAAGGTCTCTGAATAAGGGTTGTATAAGGATGTTGAACGAAACACCCATGTTTTCAGAGGTGAATTATTCAGACCCGAAACAATTTCTCTACACATAACTATGATGCTCCCCCACTACCACTGTTCATGATCAGAGATGCACATATCGTCAGCCACAAAGGGACATGCTCAACTGGTTGAGGTCAAACAACTGACAAGCAATTCTGTGGTATTGAGCAAAATATTTGTTTGCTGCAGCCCAACAGTTTTTAGGGGAGAAGTAGAAGTCGATACCATCAATCTTAGTATTGGACAAGTACTTTATTTTATCAGCCCCGGATGGATGAGCTGCATTTTTTACTCCTTCAGGATTGGAATTCAGAAAATAATGAGTTGGAAGATATAATGCAAAGGATTTTGTCTGACGCTTTGTCAAATATTTCACCTTCCCGCGATGATAATTGACCACACTAACTTGGACTTTATTAATTGACTCTGTAAGGATAAAAGATATAAATGGCCGCGGCAGCCTTTGAATTGATGCCCGTAAAGCAATCTATCTATCGACTCTACCTACTGGCTACCGATAATGATATCTTCTACTTTAGACATAAATCCAACAATTTTGTGAGAAAGGGCTCAGTCGATACCATCGACTTCAGTATTAGACTGGTACTCTATTGATGTTTTTCAATATTCCCCCTGCCATAAATTCATTTATATGCTACAAAAAAATTTTGAGAAATTACGATCTTTTGCAACTCTCTGTCTCCGATTGTTTCTGTTTAGAATTTAAAATATTGGAGAGCCTCAGAAGGTCATTGCTGACATTTATTCACAGTCATTTCAAAGAATTATGGAGATGTACTTGCATAGCAAGTGACTTGATCTGAGATTGTGTGCTGAAACAAAAATAATTGCAGCGTAGATGTTTGTAAGCCATTGAAGAACACACAGAAACCGTTAGTTTAACGGCACTACTTAAATACAGAGGTCCCGATGCATCTCCGTAACGATATGAAGGGGAGGATTAGTTTTAGGGTTAGGTTTTAGGGTTAAAGTTAGGGCTAGTTTTAGGGTTAGGTTTTAGGGTTAAAGTTAGGGCTAGTTTTAGGGTTAGTTAGGGTTAGGGTGTCATTACACGTCCAAACAGCATACATTTAAAATGTTTTGTACGTAACACCTGTATTTTAGTACTCCTGTATTTTAGTACCGTTAAAGGACCTCTGTATTTAAGGAGTATCCGTTTCACTTCAACATTAAAATTTCATTTGCGTCAAAATATTTTCTTCACTTTCAAATCGCGACAAAACTTCGCAAAAGTAATGCAGCACGAAGCTTTGACAGTGAACAGCAAACACACACACATTCGTTGCCTTTCATTTGTGTGTATGTGTGTGTGCGAGGATCTCACTGTCGAAGTCGCTCGTGCAACTTGTTTGTGTATAGATTGGCTTTGTGGTACAGAGTGTTTGGAAATTGTCAATAAGGTGTTGAGTACTTGTCGGTAACTTTTTTCTTCGCGTCTTCTAATAGTAATTATCCAACTTTCTAGGCTCTTCTCACAGCTATCCCGCGTTCAAAAATTATACGGGTATTTAAAAAATGTTCATTCAATAAATGATAAATTACATATACGTTAATACGATAAACTGTCGGTTTTCCAAATAACGAATGAAAACTTAAAAGAGAAAGTGAGAGATTTTGCAAATGAGGATGGAATACTCCACAGTGAACGCAATGAATATTTAAATTTGTGAATTGGACGCAATGAAGGCAATGAATATTTAAATTTGCGAGAAATTGGATTAACAAAAATAAGAAACTTGAGAAATCGAAATTATATGGGAAATTTCTTAGAACATGAATTTATAAAAATATTTCCAGACGGTCAACCCTTTAATAATTGCTTTCTTTTAGTACTTTTATCAATTGTTACATACCTAATTAATAAGTAGCTTTCTCCATTATAGTATAGATGCCAGTAAATTTAGTGGTGTAGGATTAGTCAAGTAAATCGAATCTGTTGCTAGACTGCTTCCATATCGTATCCATCTCGTTACGATAAAAGTGAAAGGATGACCTCTGCAGAGTCTGGACTCAAAATGTAATAGAGTGCAACCCTCAAATAAGATTGCCAACCCACCGTTCTAGTGATATGAAACACACACACACACATACACACACACACACACACACACACACACACACACACACACACACACACACACACACACACACACACACACACAGAGACGCACATATTATTCTTTCTACTATAGGGACAAAGCCTGAAATTTGGCCTGTCAGTTATACCGACCCCAGTGATCAATTGACACTCATTTCATCGGCCCCGGAAGGATTAAGAGCAAAATTGACTTCGGCGATATTTTAACACTGACCCCTAAACACGTTCGAAGTGTCACTAAGCATTCTTTTTGTCCAGCGTGCTAACAATTCTGTTTGTTCGCTGTCTTTACATACATAATGATCTTCTTTATTCCAGGCAAACGACCTGAAATTTTGGGGGCGGGAACTAGTCAACTATATTGAGCCATTGCTCAACTGATGGTTATTGTATTAACACCCGAAAGAATAAAAGGCAAAATCAATACTGGCGGAATATGTAAACGTGCATATATATATATATATATATATATATATATATATATATATATATATATATATATAATTTTCCAGAAGATGTTGCAACCGTTACCTATATAGCATAAGTTTGGGCACAGAAATGTTGACATAGAGTGGTAAATAAATCGATCTTGGATATATCGAGTTTGAAGTTTCTATCTCTTTTAAATATACGAATTTAAAAGCTAAAAACCTTGAAATATATATATATATATATATATGTGTGTGTGTATGTGTGTGTGCACGTGTGTGTGTGTGTGCATACATATATGTGTATATGTTCGTATATATAAAGCTACACACACATATATATATATGTCATGGCACTCCGTCGGTTGCGACGACTACGATTCCAGTTGATATGATCACCGGAACAGACTGCTCGTGGCTGAGCACTCCACAAACACGTGAACCGCTAATGCAATTGTCAGGAAGATTCAGCGTGACAACGCTTTGAAATACAGGTAGAGCAGAAACAGAACCAAAGAGTGAATGAAAGTTGTGGTGAAAGACTACAGCAGGGTTCGCCCCCCCCCCTGCTTTGTGGAGCTTTAGATGTTTTCGCACAATAAACACTCACAACATCTGGTCTGGGAATCGAAACCGTGATCCCACGACCACGACTTCGCTGTCGTAACCACTAGGCCATTGCACCTCTACCATATATATATATATATATATATATATATATATATATATATATATATATATATATATATATATATATATATATATATATATATATATATATATATATATATATATATATATATATATATATATATATATATATATATATATATATATATATATATATATATATATATATATATATATATATATATATATATATATATATATATATATATATATATATATATATATATATATATATATATATATATATATATATATATATATATATATATATATATATATATATATATATATATATATATATATATATATATATATATATATATATATATACATATATATATATATATATATATATATTTATATATATATATATATATATATATATATATATATATATAAATCGCCTCAATATACCAGGACATCTAAAAAACTTTTGAACTTTTGAACTTTTCCACTTTTGTAAACCTCCTTTATTACCTTTATCATCTTTATTTTTTCCTTTACTTTCCTTCACCTACCGTCTCTTCGTACTCTGGATGTTCCTAATCTGTTTTCTCTAATCTGCACCTATTACTTTGTATTCTTCTCCCTCCATTTCTTTCCTCCTCTCGTTTCTTCTCTCCCTGTCACCCCATTTTCTCCCTATTGTCCCATCTTCCTTTTTGCTTTGTTTTTTTTCTCCCACCTCGCATATATTTTCTTCTCACAACGCCTTTTTCGTTTTTTCCTCATGCCTTTATTTTTTTCCCCCCACACCTGTAAAAATTTTTTTTTTTTCCCACGTCCAATTTTCTCATAACGCTTGTTTTTTTTCCACCACACCTTTTGTAATTCTCCTTCCCACGTCTAATTTTCTTTTCTCTCTCGTTCCATCATGCCTGACTACAAATCTTTCCAACTCACTCCCCACAACCGCCTAAAACTATACCTCCGCACACTTCCCTCTCAATACTTTCAACCTACTATACGACTCTCCTTACTTATATTCAAGAAGACTCGTTTCTCTAGTCATATTACGTTTCTCAGTCGCTGCTTACATCACCGCCTCATCCCTAAGGGTTTCCGCCTCCATTTCCACCCCACTCTCCACTCTTCTACCACCATTCTACCCATACTCCGCACCACATCCTACCGCCTTATGCGGGCCACCATTCGCTCCAATCTCTCTAAAATCCACACTATTGACCGCCTTCTTCCTCCAGCCTTTTCCATATTTTTCTCCTCTCTGTCACCCTCCCATGCTCACAAGACATTGCGCTTTATCATCTCTTTCATGCATTTCTTACCGACACTAAGCTCCGCAAACTTCACTCACTCCTCCATTCCTCCACACCCGATGCCACTACCCCAACCCCTCCACCACCCTTCTCCCTCCCTGATATGCTTCCCCCACCCCTACCCAACCACCCTGTCTCTCCCACACACACTCCCCCCTCCCTCCCAGCCCTCCGCCATCCCGACCGCCCATCCTAACCCTACTTCATCCCCTCCTACTTCTATTCCACCCACCCCCTCTCCACTTCAGTCTGTCGTTACCATTCCCCCAGATCTTCCTCTCTCTGAGGCGGAGCGCTCCATCCTCAATAAGGGTCTGCGCTTCATCCCACTGACTCCATCCTGCAAGGAATTTCAAACCAGTGCCGATGTCCACAGCTTTGTGCGCCGCGTTAGGTTGGGTGCGCTTTTCCATAACACACCACCCGCACCCAACGAAGACTGCTTCACTGACCTGGGCCGACGACCATCCCAGTGGACGCCTGCTCCTGGCCAGTTCCAAGCAGTTGATCTTTTCGCGGGCGTCTGCCAACGCGCTGTGGACCGGTTTAACTTTTTCAGGCGTCCCTCTCGACTCAACATCTCCCCAGCCGAACTCTCGGCCCTTCGATCCCTCCGACGTCGTACGGACATCATCATAAAACCGGCTGATAAGGGTCGAGCCGTGGTAGTATGGCGCGCGGACCTCTACAAGGCCGAGGCACTCCGCCAACTTCGAGATACCTCATTCTACCGCCCTCTGCCCTCCGACCCCACGCCCAGCTACCAACAGACTGTGTCCTCCACTATCCATGACCTCATCCTCTCCTCCCGTCTCCCCGCCACCGCCTCCAACCTTATTGTTCGCACCCCACGCACCCCCACCATTTACTTCCTCCCCAAGATCCATAAACCGAACAACCCTGGCCGCCCCATCGTCTCCGCCTGCAACTGCCCCACCGAGCTTATCTCAAAATACCTAGACCGTGTCCTCGCCCCCCTAGTGGCTTCTCTCCCTTCCCACATTCATGACACTAACCACGCGCTTCGTCTATTCAACTCTTTCTCTTTCCCTCCCGGCCCTTCTAAGCTTCTCTTCACTCTAGACATTCAGAGCCTCTATACGGTGATCCCCCACGACGAGGGGCTGCGTGCCCTGAAGTATTTCCTAGACCAACGCCCCAACCCACAACCCGACACCTCCACACTCATTTGTCTGGCCGAACTTGTCCTATCTCTCAACTGCTTCTCGTTCGCGGGAGATATCTACCAGCAGCTCGGGAGTGGCCACGGGGACGAGAATGGGCCCCAACTACGCGAACCTGTTCGTTGGTTATGTTGAGGCCCAAATATTCTCCAGTTTCACTGGTTCTACTCCCGAACTATACGGTCGTTATATCGACGACTGTATCGGTGCCACCTCACTCTCCCGCGAACATCTTGACTCGTTCCTCTCTTTCGTTCAATCTTTCCATCCTGCCCTCCACTTCTCCTGTACTATCTCTGACACCTCTGTCCCCTTTCTCGACATTTCGGTCAGCATCCTTCACTCCGCCCTTAGCACCTCCATCCACTACAAACACACAGACTCACACTCCTATCTCAACTTCTCCTCTCACCCTAAACACACAAAACTTTCCATCCCCTATTCCCAATTCCTCCGTCTACGCAGACTTTGTAGCGACAGCCATGACATTGACACTCAGTCTCAACTCATGGCTCGCCACTTTAGCCTGCGTGGATATCCACCCACCACCATCCACAACGCCCTTGCCAGAGCACGTTTTGTGGACCGTGCATCTGCTCTCTCCCCTCGAACTCGCCCTGCCGTTTCCCACCTCCCTTTTCCCCTCACCTACCATACCACCACCCTACCCCGCCAACGCTCCATTCTCCGAGCTTTCCGGCGCCTCCAGTCCGACCCCTCCACCTCCCACACCTTCCCTAATCGACCCCTCCCCACCTTCAAACGAGCGCATAACCTCTTGGTCCACAGCTTCTTCCCCAACCCAACCTGGCTCGTTCCTTTGCTCCTGCCCACGCTGCCGCACTTGCCCTTACCTCTCCAACACCACCCTCCTCACCAGCACCCATCACCGACGCTATCGCATCACCGACTCCTTCACCTGCTTCCACTAACATTATCTATTGTATCTCCTGCTCTCTCTGCCATTCTCTGTACATCGGACAAACGGGGCGCCGCCTGGCCGACCGATTCGCGGAATACCTCCGAGACATCAACGTTGGCAATGACACCCCGGTGTCACGCCACTTCCGTTCTGCCGGTCACTCCTTGCAGCAACACCTGTCCGTGTTTGGATTGTCCATGCACAGGGGACATCCGGACTCCCGTTTGCGCCGTGAACAGGGATTAATCTTCTCTCTTCGCTCCTTTGCACCAAATGAGCTCAACTCCCCTCCCCTCTTCATCTAATCCCTCTCCCCCTGCCTCTCTCCCCCACCCTCCCTCCTACCACCCATCTCTCCCATCCCCCACCTCCCCCTCCTGCTCCGACTCCTACTTCTCTTCCTACTTCTTTTCCTACTTCTCTTCATTCCTACTTCTCTTCACTCCTATTTCTCTTCACTCCCACTTCTCTTCACCCCTACTCTTTCTCTCCTCTCTCTTACTCTCTCTCACTCTCTTCTCTCTTACTCTCCCCTCTCTCACTCTTACTCTCTACACTCTTACTCTCTTACTCTCCCACCCTTACTCTCTTTCACTCTGTTCTCTCTTTCCCTCTCTCTCACTCTCTTTCTCTTCCTCTCTTTCTCCCCCTCCCATACCCACCTTCCCCCTCTCTTACATCCACTTTCCCTTTCCCCCTTCATCGTCAACCCACCCCCTCATAAGCTCATCCCACCACACCCAAACACACTCCTACTCTACCTTTCCACCCCACCCCATCCAATTCCTTACACCCCCCCTACCAACATACCCCTACCTCTACCAACATCCTCACATCACACCACGCACACACTACAACTGAACAACTCCTTTCTCCCCTCCCCATTTTCACACATACATACGTCAAGATCACCAGCATTCTATCTCTCACACACACAGCCCCTCGTTCTTCGATCACCGTTCTTTCTCCCCCTTTGTTATCTCCCCCTTTTCTTAGCTCTCCTGTGTAAAATTTCTAACTTCCGGTCAGCCATTACTATGATTGACCGTTGACTGAACACTATTCAATTTTTTTCTCCGTGTTTTTCTCCTTGTCTCCGTAGTCTTTCTGTTGAAGAGCGTAGCTCGAAACGTTAAAGACTTTCCGTATCCCCGAGCGTCATACTAATACATCCTTTTGTTGTTTACACCACCTGTCCTCGTCTGTTGTTGTTTTTTCGTACATTCTCCCATATATATATATGTAGTTATATGTGTGTGAATGTGTAGAGATTTTCCACCTGGAGGCCAATATGTTTGTAAATTCATATATAACATATTCGTAAGGTTGCTTAGTAACGTAACGTGTTATTTTTTAGGCATTTTAAGATAGTGATAAATGTATATACATGGATATATATACATGGATACTTACATATAAATGCAAAGACACGCAAACATGCACGTACACACGCACACACGTAAATATATATTTATGCATCCATCCATGTATTCATGTGTCTGTGTGTGTGTGTAATTCTGGTTTTTCAGGCTTCTTTTATAAGTATATAAACTTGTGTTTCGTCTAAAGTTTTAGTGATAATTATTTTAAAAGGAAATATTTCAATGAATTGTATGGAATAATAGTAAAAGACAAAGAAAAAATAAAAGAGAAAAAAATATCTTCTATTATACTTGATCTTCGTTTCTTTATTTTGGACATATTCCACCAGAAAGCGTTTAAAATTGGGCTCTCTAAATACTGGGAAAAGATATGTTGTATATACTTTCGCTCACTTTGAAATGTTTGCACAATTAAAATTCATTTGTTTTCAGAA
>NC_142933.1:76546646-76661646 GCF_046866305.1 Octopus bimaculoides
GAAGGTAGACTTGATCAGGAAGGCTGTTCTTGCTTGTTCCCAAGCCCAAAGTTCCTTCCATGAGATTCTGCGACTGACCACGTTTTCCTCCCATCTCAGGCACTGCTCCTGTTGACTGCATTGCACCAAATGTACATTCCGCCTTTCTTCTTCCTCCTTTCTCACTTCGTGTACCACTGCCTCTTTCATCTCTTTTACACTGCTCTTGCAAAATGGCCTGAAACTGCTCGTCCCTAGGCCGGCTCTTGCTTCTTGCGTTGCTCCAACTATATCGGCATGTTTTAGTATTCCGATCGCCCTGTTTACTGCCTCTTCCGCATTCCATTTCCTCCCTGTTCGTACCTTTGGAGGGTTTTCTCGGATGCTCTGATCTTTTGAATACCTTAGCATCATTACTGTCCTCGCCTTTCCTGCTTTATATTCTTCGGTGATCGATGCTATTGGAAGTTGCAGCACGGGTTTTCCATATAGTGCAGTTGTATTGAGTGGTTTCGGCAGACCAAGCCATTTTCTGATAAACACACTGCATCTTTGTTCTATCCTTTCTACTCTACTCAAGGCTATTTCGTACATTTCCAATGGCCACATTATCCTTGGGTACAGTCCAAATTGCAGTATCCAACATTTGAATTTTCCCGTCAGTGTTGTTCTGTCAATTGCCTTCAATCCTTATTCTACTAACTCATGTGTCTCTTTCCCTTGCTTCTTATCATTTTATAAGTCTCTATACCATCTGCCGAGACTCTTTACTGGTTGTTCTTTCACCGTTGGTATGTCTTCACTTCCTATCTTGAATTTCACTTCTTCTTGCACGCCTTTCACGAAAGCCACGCTTCGAGATTTTTTGGCTTTGAATTTCATTCTTGCCCATCCTATTAGTTCATCCAACCGCGCTAACGTTCGCTCTGCTGCTTCTCTACTTTCCGATAGTAGAGTGATGTCGTCCATAAAAGCCCTTAATGGTGTCTTTATAGCAGCTTTCTCACAGTTTGTTGACCTTAGTAACATCTCCATGACTAGCACGAATAAGATGACTCATATCGTGCATCCGGCTGCGATACCTACTTCTAGGCGTTGCCACTCCGTTGTGAACTCTCCTGCTGTAAATCTCATCCTCATGTTGTCGTAGTAGGACATGAGCATTCGTTGAACATCTTTTGGAATCCAAAAGAAGTCCATCGCTGCTCTGATTACCGCGTGTGGAACAGATCCATATGCATTGGCAAGATCTAGTCAAACAATGTGCAGGTTTTTCTTCAGTTGTTTTGCACAGGTGATAGCTTCCCAGATGGCAAATGCGTGTTCTATGCACCCAGGGATTCCGGGGATTCCTGCTTTTTGGATTGCTTCATTAACGTACCCGTTATGCTGTACGAATCTTATGATTCTTCTAGCAATGATTCCAAACATGATTTTCCCGTCAGTATTTAATCATGAAATTGGTCTAAATTGTCCTAGTGTTTTTGCATCTTTCTCTTTAGGTAAATAGATACCTTCAGCTATACACCATCGCTCCGCTACGTGTTTCTTCTTCCACATTTCTCTTATCAATGCAAATAACTGTAAACGCAATTTCGGGCAATACTTGTAAACCTTGTAGCTCACACCGTCGTTCCCTGGTGAACTTTTTGCTCTTGCTTTTTTATGAAGTCCTCTATTTCTTTCCGTTTGATGTCACTCAAATCGAAAAATACCCTTGGTTCAGGTGGTTTCTTCAGTCCGTGTATTTCTGGGAGTACTTTATTTCTGTCAGAGTCGCTGTACGTCTCTTTAAGATGTTGTTCGAGCTCTTCTTTCGTGCAATCCAATTTTCCGCTTTTACTTTCAGTAAATAAATGTTTCGCATATTGATAGGGATTGTTCACAAAGCTACGATAGTTCTTTTCTCTCTCCTTTCTTCTGTTCTTCCTTCTTTCTTTTCTCAGTAGTTCTCGATGCCTCTTTTTTATCTCTTCATATAGCTGCTTTAGCCCTTCGCTTTCCTCCTCCTTTGCATCCCTCCATCTGGTTCTGAGTCTTTTCTTCTCTTCTCGAATCTTTGCAATCCGTCTTTCTCTCCTCGATGGTCCGCTCTTTGCCGGTGATTCTACCTTTCCTGTTGTTTCCAGTCCAAATCTTTTCTCTCCTTCCTGGTAGATTGTATAAGCCAGGTTCTCGAGCTTTTGTTCGTCGTCGCCTTTGAATTTGGTGGTCATTCTTGATACCTCGTTGTCGAATTTTTTATAACTTGCTGCGTCATTTGCTTTCGGCCACTTAATCTTTGTCTTCCTCACGCCTATCACTGTTTGTGACTGTTCTAATTCAACTGTGGAATGTCCCTCGCTGTGGTTATTTTCCCGGAGGTTCTGGCCACACGTCTTACGGTTCATCAACCCGCGCTGTTGAATTACTTTCTTCTGATATACCTTCCCTTGGTGGATTCTGATCCCGATGTAACTAGCAAACACCTTTCCGCAGCAGCTGAATTCCTCGTCTACTTGCACATAGTATTGTTCTAGAGAATATTTAAGAAAACATACGAAAATTATGAGTTTATTTTAAAATTTCAGATTAAATAGACAGTATATTGATAACATGATCAATGATCTCATTTTGTTGTTGATATACACAACATGTTGGGCTACTGACGTTCTTTAATATGTTGGCCTGATCTTGGGCTGCTATGATAAACCTTTCTGTTTCTGAATTTAATCTAGAAGACACTAACCATTTTGAATATTTGCCATTGATAGGTTTTTCTTGCCATTTATCAGTAAGAATATCTAAGGCAGCAGTTTTAGCACGGGTTTTCATACGTTTAGCTTTTTCTGTGCTTGTTTCTAGTATGTCTAATTCTGATATTTGTTGTATTTGGAATTGACGTAGATATTCCTTTGCCTGTTTTGTTATTGAGTATGATCCTATCTTGTTTTCGTGCTTTGAGAGAAGATTTAACATCCAGTCATCAGAGTTTTTCAGGTAAGAATCTAGGCCAATTGTGGCCATCTTCATTGTTAATTCCAGTTGTAAAAATCCACGGCCACCCTCTTTTCTTGGCAGGTAAAGTTCTATATCTGCTTTAAGGTGGTGCGTTCTATATATTGTCAACAATTTTCGTATTATTATTATTATTATTTTATGTTTGACTTTTGCTTTGCATTTGTACAAGTTGGATCCAAGTCTCACCCAGAGACCTCAAGAGACAACAAATTAAGAAGTTCATGTAGGTGTTATGCCTAGGGTACCATATATTTGGATTTGTACATAGTGTTGTTCCAGAGAATGTTTAAGAAACCATAAGAAAATTATGTGTTTGTTTTAAAATTTGAGATCACATAGACAGTATTTTACGTAGGATATGGGCAGTTCCCATGAGCACTATCTTTTGAACTTCAGCCATTTTGGGGTTTCCTGGTATCTGAGCTAGGTAGTAATCAGCCCGTTTCGCTGTCATTCGCAGGGCACCTATGATAATAGGTATTGTTTTCGTCTTCAGATTCCACATTTTGCTAATTTCTATTTCAAGATCTTTATATTTGCTCAGTTTTTGGTAGGTCTTGACAGATACGTTTATATCGATTGGGACAGTCTTATCAATGAGGAGGCATGATTTTTGTCTGAAGTCTTTCAGTATGATGTCTGGCCTATTTGCATCTATCTTTCTGTCAGTTTGAATGGTGAATTTCCAGAGGAGTGCGATGTGATCATTTTCAAGTACTGGGGGTAGTTTGTGTTCCCACCAGTTTTTATTATGGGGCAAGTCCAGGTTTTTGAAAATTACCCAGTGAATATATTGTGCAGCTCTATCATGCCCGTTGAGATACTCTGTATGCGCAAGCAAACTGCACATGGAGACAACATGATCGATGGTCTCATTTTGTTGTTGGCATATACGACATAATGGGGAGCTGACGGTCTTTAATATGTTGGCCTGGTAGTTCTTTGTAGGTAGGCATTGATCTTGGGCTGCTATGATAAACCCCTCTGTTTCTGATTTCAAGCCAGAGGCCATTAGCCATTGATGGGTAAGGGCTTTGTCAATATCTGCATTATTCGCTCTTTTGGGTATTCGCCATTGATAGGTTTTCCATGCCATTTATCAGTCATAATATCTAAGGTAGCAATTTTAGCACGGGTTTTCAAGCGCTTAGCTTTTTCTGCAGCTGTTTCTAGTTCGCCTAATTCTTGAATTTGTTGTAATTGGAATTCACTTAGATATTCCTTTGCCTGTTTTGTTACTGAGTAAGATGCTTTCTTGCTTTCATGTCTTGAGACAAGTTTTAGCATCCAGTCCTCAGAGTTTTTCAGATAGGTGTCTAGGCTAATTGTGGCTACCTTCATTGTTAATGCCAGCTGTAGAAGTCCACGGCCTCCCTTATTATTATTATTATTATTATTATTATTATTATTATTATTATTATTATTATTATTATTATTATTATTATTATTATTATTATTATTATTATTCAGTAGTCTTATTTTTATCACGTGCTTTGACTGCACTACGCAATGCAGCTCTTTGTGCCTTGGGTATGTGCTGTGGTTTGTTCTGGTGCTCTTATTTTCACTGTATTGAAAGTACTTTACGTAGGATGTGTGCGATGCCTAGTAGTGTTATTTTCTGTATGCTATATACACTTGTAACTCCTGGTGTTTTGGTAATGTATTTGTCTCAATTTTTTTTTTATCATGCCTAATGCGCCTTCTATTATAGAAATTGTTTCTGTTTTCAAAGAATTATTTCTGTTTGGAAAGAATTGTTTCCGCTTTTAAGGAATTATTTCTATTTTGAAGGAATTGTTTCTGTTTTTATGGAATCGTCTGTTTTTAAGGAATTGTTTCTGTTTTTTAAATTGTTTGTTTTCTTCTTCTTCTTCTTCTTCTTCTTCTTCTTCTTCTTCTTCTTCTTCTTCTTCTTCTTCTTCTTCTTCTTCTTCTTCTTCTTATTATTATTATTATTATTATTATTATTATTATTATTATTATTATTATCATCATTATCATCATCATTATTATATCATTATTATTTTTATTATCATTAAGGCAGTCAGTTGGCAGAAATGTACCACGCCGAGCAAAATGCTTGGCAGCATTTCGTTATGAGTACAAATTCAACAACTTCAGCCGAGGTTGACTTTGCCTTTCATCCTTTGGGTTTCGATAAAATAAATACCATTAAAACACTGGGTTCGATGTAAGCGACTTACCCCTTCCTCCGAACTTGTTAGCTTTATGACAAGCTTTGAAACCATTATTATTATTGCTGTTATATACCAGCAGTAAGAAACTGAAGGTGGTGCTGAACGGTAGAAGGCCTTCAAAAGAAAACACCCACGCGCAAGAAGTTTGGGTCATAATTTCTTACACTCTAAGGAGGCCGGACTTCGCCTTGGTCGTCATTCTTGGCTAATTTATGCTGCAACATTTTGCGCGACTGTTTCAGGTGCAAAACTTTAAGAGAGCTCAATACAACTACTTGTTAGAAGTGTGTACAGTTAGATATCTACTTAAGGTAAACATTACGATCCGTTCGATCTCTCCTTGCGATGGTCGTATAATCGTATAAATCAATGTGTTTGAAACAGTTATTTTATATATTTGTGTCCAACCCGATGATGAAGGCCCGACCAAATGAAACCGTGGTCCAGGGTAATTATCCCTGTTTTACATGAACATAAATGCACGCACACACATACTCTAATACACACACAGGCACACGCATACATACCTATCAATCTATCTAGCTACATGTGTTTATATAAACATACGTATACACACCCACTCATGCACCTCCCAATACCTTTATATTCAATCATGGAAACAATTTCCATCTGCAGCCATGTGAAAATTTCACATCAATGGTCTTTGAAGTTTTGTAATTGCTCTATTATTTATTATTATAAGACATTTTCCCTCAAATTATCGCTCAAATTAATCATGTGCACTGAAAATATCTGTACGATTTAATAGATTTTAATTTTTATGATAATTAAAAATATAATTTATTTATGAAGAGTAATTATTCATGCTACATTGAGAATACGTAGTGTAATTTATTATTGAACCAAATATATGGCAGTAAAAGTCGTCTAAATGTGTATCGTTTCTTAATAAATCGAAGTAAAATACTGGCTAGTACGGTGCAGCAACTAAATTGAAAATAATTACTTTCAGACTCCGTCAAATACAAAGTACCGAAATATGCACTTACACACACACACACACACACACACACACACACACACACACACACACACACACACACACACACACACACACACACACACACTCACTCACTCACACACAGATACATAAATATTTATGTATGTATATATATATATATATATATATATGTGTGTATATATATATATATATATGTATGTATATATGTATATATATATATAATGTATACATATATACATATGTATATTCATATATATACATATACATATACATAAATATACACACACTTATATGCACATACATGTATATATATATCCTTCCCATCGTCGATCTAACGTTATACGCACGGACCCGAATTTCTGGGTATTTCTGGAATGATGACTTCCCTTTGCAAATACCGACAGGGCACAGAAAGTGTGTCAATAGCCAGCTGGAGATGTTCTCCTGGGGCTAAAATCAACAGTAACATTCACCCTTAGGGTTTAGCTGCATTTAAGTAGCAAATATACTTCACGTTGTCGTGCAGTTACTGTTTATACCTCGTTCAGAGATTTAACATTGCTTAATTACACGTTTTCGATATCAGTGACTTTTCGTCACTGGAAAAAGGATATATATGTATTTGCATCGGGAGCCCTTAGCATCGTAGATCGGTGATTGTCGTACGCTGACGAAGGGTAAATACCCAGAAACTCGGGTCCGCGCGTATCACGTCAGATCGACGATGGGAAGGATGACTTCCCTTTGCAAATACCGACAGGGCACAGAAAATGTGTCAATAGCCATTGTATTGGCGTGAGATCTGATGAATCTGCTAATATTGCTGTTGGATGGTACATTACTGTTATTATGGATAGCAGGTCTAGGTATCACCGTAGCCTCATATATGAGCTTTTCAGCCTTGCATCGGCCAGTTATTATATACTCTGCAAGAGCAACCTGCCTCCTCTCTTGTATTGTGGGTACTTGTTAAAATGTGTTTTATGTTAGGTGCACAACTAAAGAAGACTTTTAGGTTGTGTCTGTTAAATAAATGCCTGTATCTACGTGTGTGTGAAATCCAAGGAAAATCTTTCCCATACGAGTTTTGACATTGGACGAGAAGGGTGGAGCAAACCAAAAAACATTTCTGCGGAGCTTCTTTTCCGAGTGCTAGGGCCAGATATGTAGGAGATGCGGTCCTTAAAAACACTCGATGCTAGTACCTCTTTGTAGTTGGGGGCAGCGGCGTCGAAGATAACTTGGCTCATGTATGCATGTATGTATGTATGCATGTTGGAGCTGAACAGACCAATACTTTTGATTTTACTTCTTTAAAGTGCATGATTTTATTTAAAAAAATTTTTATAGCCTGTTTAGTTCAAAATCCTTCATTCGTATAATTTTCAAACAATTTCTTTAGGATATTTGTTTTTTATATGACTTTCATCTTACCTTTTATGCCTTAGAAAAAAATATTTCCAATTTATCATATAAAACAGACACTTAACCAGTTGATACATTACATTATGAAAGAAGTCAGAAAATTTATCTTCAGCATTTTAATAATCAGTCATATTTTCAAAAACTGGTTTCAGACGAATGTAAGTCGAGACAATCAACTAGAAAAGTATTGCAAATCTTGTGACGCATATATAATAAAATGCTTGTAAAATCTTTACGAGCGCCGTTAGTAATAACAAATCTTTACATTAATGTTTTATGATGAGTGGTGTAAGCTCTCAGGTGTCTATGTCAGTGACTTAGTTTCCATCTGAGGAACCTAATTTTTATTAACAAAGATAACGTCGCAGTGTGTTTTACCCTTGCAAATATGTCTTATCTAATGCTTTCTACAATCGGACTCACATAATTTTCCATTTCATTTCAAAAGCTCACGTAACACTTGTTAATATAATCTTCTTATTCGTCCCCTCGAAGTTTCTTTCCATCAACACACATTAAAAGTAGTCCAGCTTTAAATGTTGGTCAAGTGGTTGCCCTCTTTGACATTCATTTATGGTCATTCGCTCTCGAAAAGTTAATCAGAAGCAATGATATCGCATTTATTATCAGTAAAACTTTGGACCGTGTAGATTATAAGAATGCCCTAACATAGAAAGTTCCTGTTAGACTTCTGAAATGGAGCGTTTGTTTATTCGGCTATTTCTTCTCCCTGATTCTTTCAATTCTGGTGAAAGCAAACTTTTCGTTATCATTTCCACAATTTCTTCTGTACATTGAAAGCCTATCTATAGTCATTTTTAACACAACGAACTTCTCTGCAGATGGTTTCACCATCTTCCACTTAACATTACATGGCTCAATTTTAATTTGTCAGTCATATGCACCCTAAACACCACGTACCAGATCTGTGTATCTTCCCCTTAAACAAAAAAACCATGAGAGTAAATCATTTGTCAGGGATGATCTGGGGGTAAAATATCAGTAATAAATATTTCTTTCTCTGATCTAGCTCTCAACTGCTTATCAGTTCCATGTGGCAATCTAGTCTATCATACACCTGAATACCTTCTGTGCAACAATCATTCTCTGAAATTATCATTTCTTACATTCTTCCAACAGGCATCGACCTACAAACATACAAATGGAAAAGTAACCACAACAATCTCGCCAATGCATGGTGGCCGACAATGACCATGGAAAATTCCTTCCATCTTTGACTAATTTATTAAGATGAACTTCATATAATGTAAATACATAGTATTCATCTGGAGTGGAGCATCTGTTATAAAACATTCTGGCAGAAATTATCCCCACCCATAAAAAAATCATTAATTCTATTAAAACTTTGATCGTAGCATTCTAATGTAATATGACCCTTCTGAGATATTTAGTGTTCTCTCCCTTTGTTTGTTTGTTTGTTTGTTTGTTTGTTTGTTTCTTACTTTCTTTCTTTCTTTCTTTTTCTTTTTTCTTTCTTTCTCACACTCGCTCTCTCGACACTCACTCGCTCTCTCTCTCTCTCTCTCTCTCTCTCTCTCTCTCTCTCTCTGCCTGTCTCTCTCTGCTTCCAGCAGTGAACTGTACCTTTGTATTTCATCTACTTCTTGCTAAACAGATTTGATCAGTGAGAAATATATCAATAGATGCAGCAATGACAGGGTAACAGCCGTAGCCTGTTAGTCGAGAATAGCTCTGCTCATTAGCTCGAACTAGATGAAGAAAATGATAGATGTTTATTTTTAGTTTTTAAATTTTGTCTAAGAACGATGCGCTGTGTATAATCTTTATAGATACTCTCCAAAACTGGCGCTGTTTTGAAGTTCATGTCTAGTTTGCAATTCTACTGATTGATTTTTCTGGGGAAACTCTGACAAAGAATAAATTCAAGGGTCGCAGTTTATAGAGACAACAGATTCGACAAATTATATGTAGAAGACGCTGTAAGGTGAGACGTAGTAATGATGACGAATGAGAAAATGATAGGGGTCTTACGTAACTGGCCTTGAGCGTAGCTAATGAAAACCTTGTAATTCAGATGAGGAAGAGATCTTGTAGTAGCTCTAGAAACGACACCATGTATTACCACGTGACCACGTGACCGACCAGGTTTTAGCCTTCAAATGACGCCACCCCGCTGGCTGGGTGAGCAGGCCAACATTACCCTTTGATAAAAAGGGGGACTGGAACAACGTGAAATTAAGTGTTTTGCCGACGAGCACAACGCACCACATAGTTAGGGAATTGAACCCACGATTTTGCGACCGTGAGTGCAACAGCCTAGGACTTGTTACTTCACTATATATATGTGATGTTAGATAACAGCAATCTAAGGGTCTTAAAAAAATAGAAAAATATCCGGTGTTTAGGTAGATTTCGGGAGAGAGCCGAGCCTTTATGAAGCGGTATTGTTAAAGTAGTGAAAGCTTCATTGTCACGAGAGATCAGTGTAAAGTCTGTGTGTAGGGACCTCAATATTTTAGATACATTTTATCCATGACTGTATGGAGCAAATTATTGTGTTGCCTTTACTTGCACAGGGTTGTATCTTACCGATTAGTCAATCTATGGAAGCTAAATTTGCAAGAAAATGAAATATGATACACGCGAAGAAATATTGCCTTCCTAAAAGGAAAAAAGTTGTACAAGTGAATTGGCGGGATCGTTAGAGGGCTTGATAGAATGCATTATTAATTTCCGCTCTCTGATTTCAAAACCTGCCGAGATCAGATTTGTATTCCATCTCATTGAGTTTGAGAAATAGCGTATTACTATTGGAGCCGTTTGTCCTCTTCCTAGTTCGAAATCAGCTCTTATAAAGAGGCGAAGAAAGCTTTACTAATCCTTTTACTACTAATCTGCGAACCCATTAAGAAAATTAGGAGCTGTTAGTGAGACAATCAAATATTTTCTAAAATATTCTCTAAATGTCATTATTTCTTAATTGCCATTTAAAAAATGCTATTTCTCATATAAAACATATTTCTTAAACATGGTTAATGCTTAGAGTTATATCAATAAAATTTCCTGTAAGGATGTTGTCACGTGTGGTATGCAATGCAGCTAATGTGATTCCGTATAAGACTCCTTTTCCACGTTATCATCGTTTGTAGGATTAATACAACGGTCACATTTACGTTTTACCGATTAACTTAGGCTGTCATCTAGACAGCAAATATTTCTGAAGCGCATTTATATCACTAGTTTGTTCGTCTTCTTCACAACCATTTACAAGCCTTCAATATTATCTTAGTTCAAACTAACCAAGAACAAGCGCGTCTGTGCAGCCACTGCTAGAAATAGCAGCCAAATAACGCACGTCATGATTTGTCATATTAACAGAGGGTAAGCATACAAGATGATGTGGTTCTGGAGGGACCCTGTCTGATAAAATATGATGGTCTGCTTCAGATTCAGCGCTTTCGATACACGTATGCTAAACTGGAGCTGATTAGGGGACTGAACAACAATCACAACAATTAGCTTAGGCTAAATGTAGAACTGCTGTTATACAATATTTTTAACGAAACTTTCGGTATGAAAATATTTAAGAAATTAGAACAAACACATAACTTTTGTATAAACCAGACATGGGATTTACTGTAAGACATCAAATATCATTAATTCCTCATACTTCAAGAGCACACATTTGGTGGGTAGCATATATTATACAATCACACCAATTACTTAATCGATATTTTATTTCAGTCGATCCTTGAAACGTGAAAAGCAGTCATCTACGGTAGGACTTTTACACAAAACGATAAAGGCCGTGAAGATCTCCGTCATAATCTCAAAACGTTTTAAGGCGGTGAGCCGGCAGAATTGTTAGCACGCCAGGCAAAATTATTAGCAGTATTTCATGCGACTTTACGTTCCGAGTTCAAATGCCGCCGGGGTCGACTTTGCCTTTCATTCTTTCAGGGTCGATATATTGAATACCAGTGAAGCACTGGGGTCGATGCAATCGACTAAACCCCTCTCCCCAAATGTCAGGCTTTGTGCCTGTAGTAGAAAATATTATCTCAAAATGTTGTTTGATATTCTAACAATTCACCACTCCAGATAAAACAGCATTGATTTTAAGTAGGGACAAGACCTAAAATTTGAGGGTTAGGTGTAGGCAGTATAATCCACCCTGTACTTTATTGGTACTTATTTTATAGACTCAGAAATGATGAAGGACAAGTGGACTCTAGAAGAGTTTGAATGCAGAACGTAATGTTGTACAACATTTAATCAGACGCTCTAAAGTTTCTATCAATTTGTCGCTTTCCCATTTCAAATAATATAGAATTCGAATATTAGTAGAAGGTTTCAATACGGTGACAGGTACATAGTTATTAAATCCATCTAAGTACTTACTGGAAATTTTTATCTCAAATGGTAATAGGTGTTTTTGATCTCGCCTAGACTTAAACTCACAGATGGATACGGCTGTAACAAAATACTATAGCGTTTTTGTTCGAAGCGCTAAGGTTTCCTCTCAGTTTACTTCCCTCCAAATAATAAGGTATTCTGATTTGGGCACAAGGTCAAATATTTTGAGGGGTAGTGGGTTAGTCGATACCACGGACCTCAGTACTTTACTGAGAATTTATCTGATCAACTCAAGCGGAACGAAAAATTGTCTTTCCGATGCTCTAGCAATTCTGCTCTTCGTCTTCCGAATAATAATGATGATTGTTTCTGAATTAAGCATGGGGTCAGAAATTCTAAGAAGAGGATGGGTGCGCAATATCAATGATCAAGACTTAATTTCATCGACACCGAAAGGATGAAAGGTAAATATAACTTCAGTGGGATTTGAACTCTGAACGTAAAGTACTGGAAAAAATACCATCGCTAAGTATCTAATGCCTTAACGGTTCTGCCAACGAACCACCTTTCGCCCTCCAAATAATAATGATAATTTAATCATTCTTTCTACTATATTCACAAAGGCTGGATTTTTGGTTATGGAATTAATCACTTACATCGACCTCAGTCCTCACCTGGTACTTATTTTATCGTCCGAAATGACGAAAGGCAAATACGCTCTTTGTGGAATTTGAACTCAGAATGAAAAACTGGAGGAAATTCTGCTAAACATTTTGTCCGGCGTGCTAATATTTCTGCCAGCTCGCCGCCTTATGATAATTTAATCAATGAAGGTTGCTTTAGGTTCATTAAGTTAAACAAGAAGGAAAGAAATTATCTCCAGATATAGGCAGGTAATTTCCAAGAAAATAAAATACATTTATTTTTAAGATCACCTGCTTAGAAAATATAGCAACATCAATGAGGGGAGCATCGATTTCTGTTTATTATTGAATGAACAATAAAATATATATCGTTAATCTGACCTTAAAGAAGAACATTAAGATTAGAGTATAAAATTAGAGAATTATACGAAACGAAATACCTTAGGTATTGCACGTAATCATTTTGCTTCGAGCCAACGAGATATCCCCTATGTGATTACTCCAACTGCTAGAAATAGAAGCAAAATATCCCTCAGATCTTACCCGCTTATGTTAAAAAAGGACTTATTAAATGATAAGTTAATGGATACAGTAGATCCGAAAGAAAGACTAGATGGTCACTACTGGAAAACATTTAATCACCAGTCAATTCGTTTGGGAGTTAAATAACAAGAACTTAAGCTCATCAATAGTGGCTAAAAGCTGTATTAACTGCTGTTAACGAGCAGTTAACTGCTGTTTATTACTAGCCTGTTATGAAATAACAATAAATATGTCGTAAAATCATTGTAACATTACTGATCGTTAAACTGGAATAGTGCGAAAATAGGCCAGAATTAGCATAATTATATTTATTATAATCAATTTATCTGAGAGTTAATGACGGTATAATGCATAACTCTCAGCTGATAGTAATTGGAATTTTCTCATGATTTACTCAAAGATTAGTCAACCATGAGACAGCCAGAATTTCAAAATGAATTTAAGGACGAGTTGAATCTCATCAATTCTGAAACATTTTGTCTGGAAAGAGTTTATATTATAATAAGTATGGAAGAATTAATCCTTTCAGTGGGACATTGAACATTTGTAACTGACAGATGCGATACTCTGATGAAAGTAAGGAAAATGAACAGTTGTTTTTGTTGCTGTCGGTGAGTAAAAACGCATTTTGTCTGATTTCTTCCAAAGTTAACTGAATTACGTTTGGCAAATGGCCAGAAAGCGATGATAAAAGATTGATGCATTTGTGTCTGTTCATCTGTGTATATGTTAGCGTGAATATTGATGCATGTCTGTATGCGAGCATATGTTTCCCTGCTTGCTTCTTTTTAATGCTGTATGATAAATCAAATCAAGACAGAAAATGTCCAATTTTCTGGAGATGAAGTGTACTGGATGCAAATTTAAAGATATTTAAGACTAAAAAACTATTTCGATGTTTATTTTTATATTAGGCTACACACACACACACACACACACACACACACACACACACACACACACACACACACACAAACATACACAAACGCACACATACACACGCATTCACGCACACTAACTAATTCACTTGTTCTCATGGACGAATGTAAATAGTACGTTGCGTGAGGAAATTGGCTGCTGTACTATCAGAGATGTGTTTCGCAATTGCTTAAAACCATAAAAGCAAGTACAATTTCCATTATGTCCTATCGCTAAAATGCAAACCTCCTATATTTTAATAAGCAATAATTCAATAAATTGTCAGAAAGATGAAAATTTATTGAAGTACTGTGTCTCTCTAGAATATGCTTCAAGTTATTATTAGTACATGTTTTATGGAAATCAGAATGATAAAAAACGAAGACAAATCATGTAACGTTGCATTTAGTTTAGAGAGAGAGAGAGAGGGAGAGATGGGAAAAAGAGAAGGGGGAGACAGACTAGGTATTGTAGAACACTTTATCGTTTTTTCTAATACTTCTCTCAGCCCACTCCCCCAAAACGTACGAGACGAGCTAATGCAGAAATCTCTAGGTTAATTTGTTTTTACCTGATTCAGTCAAAGGAGGAAAAACAGCACTTATAACATGTCTCAAGGCCACCCAAACAAGTGTGAGGAAACATGGGTGATTTATCATCAAAGTGAAGATCAAAGCCGAATGCTTGCAACAGAATGGTCTCATATAAAGGTACCAAAATGCCAGGTTGTAGTAGCAAACTAAGCGATTGACTAAGTCAATCACTCATGAACAGAAACGATCACCAGAAACGATCACCTCGCAGAGCTTCCACAGAGTTCCCACCTATTTAAGTTTACATACAAGATTTTGGTTCACTTGAGACTATGATAGGTAACACAAGCTCAAAATATCCCATAATGGGATCGCTCTTGAAACCGCATATTTCCGAAGCGACCTACTTCACTATACAGCCAAGTTTGCAGAAATTAGTAGCCAAATCTTCAACGTATGCTCAGCTATTTTAGGACGACACATGAAAAAAAGATGGATGGTCATGGCTGGAACGCTTTCGATTATAGTCTTGCTCCATGAAGCCGGGCCTGGAACTGAGCAATAAGTTTATATATAATAATAATAGTTCTTTCTAATTTTAGCAGAAGGCCAGCAATATTAATGGAAGGGGTAAGTCGATTATTCAACTTACAGTTCTGTATAATTTTGTCAAAACGGTCAACAGATTTAAGAGAACAGGCCAGTCAATTACATTGACCTCAGAACTTGAATGGTATTTATATTATCCACCAGGAAAGGATAAGAGATAAAGTAGATATCGGTGGCATTAGATTTCAGACCGTAAACTACCGGAAGAAATGCTACTGAGCATTTTATCCGACGCCGTAAGGGCTCGGCTCACAGCCTTACTATTATTATTAATAATCATTTCTACTATAGACACAAAGACTGAATTTTGGAGAAGGGGATGAGTTGATAATATCGACTCCAGTACTTGACTGGTATTTATTTCATAGACCACGAAAGGATGACAGGTAAAGTCGACCTCGGTAGAATTTGAACTCAGAACGTGAAGATAAGAAATGACACTAAGCATTTTGCTAGGCGGGCTAAAGATTCAGTCAAACGCCATCTTCATCATCATCATAATAATAATAATAATAATAATAATAATAATAATAATAATAATAAAATAAAAAAAATGCAGCCTATTAACAAGAACAGAAAGCATATTGATATTCTAGAGGGGAAAAAGAGAAATGAAGTTCAGCGAGAGAAATATGTAGAGCTAGAGAAGAAGTATACGGTGAAGAGAAAGGGAATCAATGTTGTGATTGAGGAATTAAAACAGAGGTTGAAAGCTATATTTGTACTTGTGTTGGTGTCGAGTGTTTGTTTAGGTGCCTGATAGATTTGTGGTTTCTGTGTCTCCGCCTCTACTCTCTTTGTTTTAGTCTCGTACCGGACTTTTCATTTTGTATTTTAGTTCTTTTTCTGTTTGACCTGGATCCATTCTGTTGGTATTTCCCAAACTTTTTCTCGCTGAACGACATTTTACAGTCGGAGAAATCTATGACATGGGGAAAGACGTATGTCTACACTTTCGCGAATTTCTAAGCTAATGGTCTGGTTGACTGGGTGGGTGAGGTCTTTTCAATTACGATGGTGCAGGTGATGTTATTGTGTTTTTTTCAGAGTAGTACCGGCACTTGCTTCAGATGTTGAATGAATCTCTCCTTCTGCTCCTCTGTTGAAGCTGTTGTTGTATTAGAGATGTCTGTAGCAGCGGGGAGAGGAGTTTCCTTTTATTTGCATGGGACAAATAGCTTTGGAGTGATTTGTCTTGCTACAAAGCGCATCTGCTTTCTCGACTAAAACGAGTAGTTGTGTTCTATTAGAGAGGTTGATCATGTTAGGAAGGTACTGTCTATGCATCTAACCAGTGTCCCCGAGACTCATGGGAAGGACGAAAGGAGGATGTTACTCTCTAATCGGTGACCTAACCCGAATGCTTGCAGCGAAATGGACTGCTGTAAAGACACTCAAGTCTCAGGGTATCAGGTATTTATGTTAAAGAAAACGACTGGTTTTATTCTCAGAACGCAACAACTGCTAAACAATCCAAGCCTTTTGGGGCACTGTTTTGTAATATGTCCTTAAATATATTGCTGTTGTCACGAGAAATGTGTAGTGACTTTACTACGCCGATACATAACAATTTCTTATCATTAGGCACAAGGTCAGCAGTTTTATGGAGATTAGTAAACTTGATTGACTCTATTACTTGACTTGTACTTTGATTTATCGATTCTGAAGGGATTAAATGCAAAGCTCACCTTGGCGAGATTTGAAGTCAATAATACAGCAAAGCATTTACTGACGTTCTAACTATACTATGAATCTTCCGCCCTACTTTGATGCATATTTATGAGCACGATACTGTTTCTTATGTTGTTTCTAGCTTTTATATATAATTATATATAATTTCAGTTTTGTTCGTTTTCTCAACTTAAATGTGTTAATTAATCCTAATATTGTTGTATTTCAGGACGGTCATTTTTTTGTCAAATAAACATACGTACTATATATTTTTTCTTCACTAGTTTATTACTGTTCTTATATTATTATTTTAATGGACATGAGTTAAAATAATAAAACAAAATGGGAAAAAATATGACTATTCCGAAATACAACAATATCTGTTTCTACACAGGATTTCATATCAGGAATCTTGCAAAACGAATTGATAAACGTAAAATCCTCGTATTAATTGTGTTGAATTAATATTTTTGTCAAGGTAAGAACAGTATCAACAATTCTGTTCACCTTACGAAGTTCAGTTATATTTTGGTGTCAACAATATATTTAGATAGATAGCGAAACTGAGAAAACGGACGTATGAGACTAACATTTATTTAAAGACAACTTCAACAAATGTGTGTTATAGATTTTCAGAATTGTCAATATTGACACACTGAGAATCATTACAAACTGCCTAAGTAGTACTGAATACAGCACAAATATTGTTTGCTCCAGTGTTTTAATATAATAAATATTTGCTTAAATAATATAAAATTCAAAGTCTTACATAGGGATATAGTCATAGCGAGCACATTTCACAAAACCACTATTCATGAAATCGCTTTTCAATATAGCAATTATTTGTTCTGAGATTTTCTAAAGCAGTGATAGGATAAATGGTATGTTCATGATTTACTGAAAAGAATTCACTATAAATATAAAAGGAAATAGCATTCAACAGAAATTTAAACCGTATCGAAGATTCTGTTCGTCGGGTATTTAACTCTATACATTCCCTACATAAATATATGTTAATTAAACGACTCACATCAGCTGTATTAACTGGTGTCTATTTGTAATATTAGTGTTCGTATAATTCTATATAACTGTTCATCGTAACAGCGTTGCTTGTTACGGCATGAAAGATAAATACACTTACATCTGGTATGCTGCCGACGCTCTATACAACTCATAACATAAGCTAATGAAGACTTCAGTAATATACAACACAAAAAAGAACAAAAAAAACAACAACAGACAATCAGAATGACCTCAATGCGGATATTGCTTCGAGAATTAAATTATTCGAATGCACAATGTGCATCAAAACACACCTAAATGTTATGATGCTGCGTTTACAGTTATATTTAACATGTATTTGTACGCTCAAATCATCGCTATTTAGTGTGCAGTCAATTAATGAATTCTAGCTTGAGAAAGCTTTGCACATACCAGCAAATTTATTATTTGCTATCCAAATATTAGTACGACAGCTCTTAGTGAGGTATAAACGACAGATTCCACATCCCTAGTTGAAGAAGGGTAATGACGCATACTACCGTCACACCCTAAGTGGTTCTACAGCACGCCCGTTGACCACACAAGTATTTCTATGCCAGATACTCTATTGCTAAGTAGTCATCGATGCTATGTTAGGCTCATTCGTGTTTGGCATGTTTTGATTTTGTAGTCTGGGTTCCTAGTAAGTCGTTAACCAGGATGGACTGGTGGATGTGCCATGTTAACTGTCGATGACCTGCCTATGAAACAAGCTGGTAGGTTTTCTACTTGATATAGGGAAAAGAACCAAGGTTCATGAACTCATCGATGAAAATCCACTGTCACATATAGAAAAATTAATATTCCTTTCTAGATGGGATGGGGATATCCTTCAAAGAGGAATTCCAAAACAGTGGCTCTATCCTACCTGTAAATTCCATAATCAACGAAAATTTATACACCTGATGCTTTATCTCTCTCTCTCTCTCTCTCTCTCTCTCTCTCACACACACACACACACACACACACACACACACACACACACACACACTCTCTCTCTCTCTCTCTCACACACACATACACACACTCACTCTCTCTCTCTCTCTCTCTCTCTCTCTCTCTCTCTATCTATCTATCTGTCTGTCTATCTATCTATTTTCTGTCTGTCTGTCTGTCTGTATGTCTGTCTATCTATCTATCTATCTATCTATCTATCTATCTATCTATCTATCTATCTATCTGTCTAGCTAGCTAGCTAGCTGACAAAATAGAGAAAAACGCATTTGGTATTCTAAGCTTTACAAAACATATACGCGTTTCAGTAAATCAGGTGTGAAGATTAAATTATCGTTTGGGGAAAATCGATAAGGTTATATAATTTCACCAAACGATTGTGAAATCTTGTCGTTTAATATACTGAAATGCGTGGATGTATTATTACGCTTAAAATGCCAAATATATTTTTAATGAATTTTCACTATTACCACTTCGAGTTTTATGTTTCACACAGGAACCTTTCTCTAATCACGGTGAACACTGGAATACAACATAGTACTGACTTCCTAATTTTTGGTTATATATCATGCTTCTCAGTACTCGCGTGCGCGTACACACACAGATATAAATACTTACACACACACACATACACACACATATTGAGAGACCGTCCAATTGGCATATTGACATATGTGCTAGAACATCAGATAAAATGCTTTGCATTGTTTCATTACGGACTTTTGCAATCTGAGTTTAGATCCTGGTGCGGTGAACAATATATTCTGCACTTTGTAGCCTATAATTAAATGCAATTCAATTACTTGGTCTGATTACATCGACTCCATCCAATAAAAGGATATATCATTTGACTCGTCGTGACGTGAAAATAAATGATAAATAAGAAATGATATATGAACGGTAAATATTACACGTCTATTACACTTATAATCTTAATACCTTGTATTTCCAGGTATCATTTGACTGATTGAGCTATATGATTAAAAAACATGAATTAATAATATACTTTTCTACTCTAGGCACAAAGCCCGAGATGTTTGTGGAAGGAAGCTAGTCAATTAGATCGACTCCAGTACGCAACTGGTACTGAATTTATCGATCATATATATATATATATATATATATATATATATAAAACAGACTATATGTTATGCAAAGTTGACCTCGGCAGAATTTGAACTCAGAACGTAAAGGCAGACGAAATAACGCTAAGCATTTCGCCCGGCATGCTAACGTGTCTGCCAACTCGCCGTCTTACGAAGTACGAATGTTGCTAATTGTTATGTCAATATGATAGGTAAAGCACTATATTGACACTCACATTTTGAAATGTCATAATAGAAGAGGGAGAATGCATGTTGCCGCATCCCTATCACTCTAACGAGGGAAAAAACTTATAATAGGATAGTAGTAGAGCAACATACAAGTGTGTTTCTGCATTAAAGGTCTTATAATATTTACTTATAACGTCTTATATTATGAGGGGGAATGTCGCCGAAGACAAATTTATTCAACATTATTTTAGTTCTGACAGAATAAATTGTCATGCATTTGCGTTAAAGTGAACTTGACTGCACTCCTTTAAGTTACAAATCATTAAAAACTCTGGTGCAAAATAAAATGGGATCTCCTTTCAAGAATCGTTAACGAGTAACTTTTGCGAGAAAATCGCACGACACAGCGAAAAAAAAAAAAATTAAATTATTGCAAATCGGTTTTACTTTAGATATATTTGTTTCGAATTAAAATAATGGACGTTAGATTTTAATAATGGTAGACGAACGTCATTTTAAAATTTACAAATGCTATGTTGTAAAGTTAGTGTTATGTTGTCAAGTTAGAGTTGTTACCCTCGATAATTTAACATCTGCACGTTATTCGTGTAGAAGAAATCAATATGGGATAAAGAAAATTCAGTCCCTCAACAATTACGCCCAATGTTCCAGACATGTTTCGGTCCAATTAGATAGTATTAGCGAACACTTTGCTTACAAGTGTAATGACAAGAGAATCATATTGTAAAATTGTAAGTCAAACATTATCATAGTTTTTAAAAATAGACACTGCGGATAATTACTCTTGCTATGCTGTATTATAAATTCAAAATGCACTAATTTGCTTGGATGTCACTGAAATTTCCGTTTCTATACATTATATATAACTCAAATGAACTTTGCTTAACCATTTCAAAACATTGTCCATCCTATAGAATTAAACACGTTATTGTACGCTGACACAATATTTGTAATTCTAACAGGATGTATTCTGCTGTAGGCGTTGCTGAAAGCGTGGGCTTTGTCGGTCATATAAATGGTGCTTAGAAATCCATTCAACTTGTGTAGCTTCGGATTTTGCAGTTAAAATAATACTCTCTCAACAATTGCATGATACGAAATATAGAGTTGGAGAAAGAAGTCTCTATAATCCATTCAGCCATCGTAATAACATATTTGACACTTTATCAATCTTTAGATAATAATAAAGTCTGCTGACAAAAATTCGGAACATATGAGACAGATTAGTGCTTCCGCAACTGTGACACCATAGTAGACATTATTTTTGCCAAATGAGAGAAAGTAAGTAATATCCTTCTTCAGGTAAGGTCGAATTTGTAAATACAAAGTTTATGTTTTCAGTGAGGAGAGAATAGTTTATTGTAATAATTTGAAGATTCTGACAACAAGAATATATTAATTTCTAACATAGATACACTGCCAGACTTTTATGTGAGAGGTTTAGCCATTTATATCAATACCAGTCCTTCACTGGTACATATTTTATTAATTTGCAATGAATGATGGTATAATCGACCCTTACAAGTTCATTATCTCAGAATGCTAAGAGACGTAAATTTAATATTAGGAGACATTTTATCTGCCTCTATAACAAATTCACTAATCTACCGCCTTCTGGCAACGTGTTCATATTGAAATGGCATCAATCAAAACCACATAATACGGCATGATTGTTCAGATCTCAACTTCAAGTTTGCCATTCTAAAAGTACATTTCAAAAATGAAATGACAATGAATAAAATAAAAGCGAATAACAAACCAGGTTTATAATGGTAAATAAAATGTGAGAAAATGTTTTTAGAATTGTATAATTCAAATCTTTAAATGGCGTTTCTTGATTTAGAGTAGTATAAAACTTTTTTTCTCTCTTATTTTATGTTCATATTTTTTCATTTCTGTATTAATATATTTTGATTTGCTCAACATTTTTACTTTCAACAAATTTTTTAAATCTGTATTTAGAAGATTCTTATTCGTGTATCACAAACGTTTCTCATTTTTGATATACATAAAATTGTTCTGTTTGCATTATTTTCTTCATTATTGCTATTGACCTTTTCTCCTTCAACAAGTGTCCTTCTTTTGTTCTTTCTCCTCTCATTTCGATATCCATACGCCTGTGTTCTTTTCTAACTCTGCATATTATTATAACAGG
This sequence comes from Octopus bimaculoides, assembly GCF_046866305.1. NCBI lineage: Eukaryota > Metazoa > Mollusca > Cephalopoda > Octopoda > Octopodidae > Octopus > Octopus bimaculoides. The sequence continues at coordinate 76,568,935 of NC_142933.1, forward strand.
AAAATATTTACATTATGTTACTACTGTTAAATAATCCTCTAGATTGTTTTGTAATGGCCTTTATTAAACTCTGCAGTTTTGTTTAATTTCCTTAACACTATTCTATTGTGAAACAGAAATATCGCATTTTGTATTGAGAATCCATTTACACGATAATGAGACTTAAAAAAATCTAGCGTAGTAGTTTCTGCTATGAACCAACCAAACTATTGTGTACCAGTGGAACGCGTCTCTTTCGTAAAAAGCGGGTGAGTAGACGCTAAATCTTGATCAGACGTGAAGTAGGGCAAGTCACGACGGCTAGACGGTAATAAATGACGAAGGTGACTTAGACTTCAGCGCTTCTGCCCTATATTTCAGAAATAGTTTTCTCTAGGTTCATTACTCGGTGACATTCCCCTCCTTGTATCTGTTCTTACCCAAGTGAACAAAGAACAATTTAACCATGTGTCTGTCCTGTGCTGAAATATGGACCAACCTGTCCAGGGGGAGTTGGGTGGTGTCTAACTGCGGGTCTACAGTCCTCTTTGGTCAACTTTAAACCCTGTCACCGTCTCATGTTTACTCTGATATGCTTAGTGGTCCTACTTTGATGATGTCTGTCACGTTTGCCGATACAAATTATCTGCATTCTAGTTCGCGCAGGATATTCCTCAAAGTTTCTGGTTTTTACAACGGTGGTCAAGGAGTCGGTATATACTGAAGGGAGAAAATGAAACAATCCGACGTATTGAGCGCGTGACACTGAATGGTTCTCATAAGTGGCTACTCACACAAACCCTCGCGCAGATATCGCTGCAAGAGCAATCTAGCCTATTTTGAGCACAGCCATGTTTGACAAGAGGGAATGAGGAAATGGATCACTTATCTTATACTTATGGAGGGATCAGTGTTTTGTTCTTCATGCTGGCTGTGAGTATTTTCATGAGCAGTTCTTTATATATTCTTTTGTTTATATAAAACCTAATGTCTCTCATTTTTTATTGTTTAAAATTATGTGTTATGAAATTTGAATGAAACTTATATATGGTGGAATGTTACTGGTTCATGTGATGTAGTTATCGTGTATGATATTTCATTTTGGTAAATGCGGCATATTAGTTTTTTTATTATATGTTTATAGCGGCGTAGGTTGTGATTTCTTATTGCTCTTGTTGGGAATTTGCTCACTGTTGGTGTTGTTTTGCTTTTGATGGTGCTATCTGAGATAGAGTTGGTGGCAATGATGGAGATCATAATCCTAATTCTGTTGGTGTAGCTGCTGTTGGAGAGGTGTTGGTCGATCGTTGCCCGAAAGCACCTCCTCCATTTGTTCGTTTGTTTGGCGTATTTTTATTTATTTTTTATTTTTTGTACTTATAAAACTGTTTTCTATTTGGTTACTTCCCCGTTATCTTCCCTACATGATGTGTGTGTAGTGCGAGTCTAGGAGGGGCATGTCGCATGAAGGTTTGATGTGTTCTATTGCTGAAATATTTGATGCTAATTTGAGGTTGTGTGTTGTTGTTGTTTGGGGTTTCCAGTTGCTGTTGTTGTTGCAGGTGCGTCGGTTGTTTCATTTGCTGTCGCTTCCACTGTTGTCACTGCAGGGGCTTCAGTCACTGTTGCTACTACTGCTGACATGGCAGTTTTATCCTTGCTGTCAATGACGTTGTTGTGGCCGCCTGTCGCTGTTGGTGTTGCTACTACTTGTTTACTGCTTGCTTTGTTAATACAGTTCTATATTTACGAGATGGAGAATTACGTACATTATTTACATTTGACGGATATTTGTCCCCATCTTGTTTGTTCTTAGCACAACGTTTCGGCTGATATACCCTCCGATCTTCATCAGGTGACTTGGGGAATTTCGAATTTGGGTTCTCATTCCGAAGGTAGTTTTCGATATTATTATTATTATTATTATTATTATTATTATTATTATTATTATTATTATGTTGTCTTTTTTTCTTCTTTCTTCATTTTCTTCCATTTCTCGCCGAGTGTTTTCTGAACACCTAGGGCAGAGAAGCTCATTGTATGCATTCCCAGTTTACACACGCAAATTCACAGGTAAAATATGTATTTAACAAAAAAAAAAAATAATAAATTCATGAATGGATGTTGTTTTCACAGCAATAATGCTCTTCTTAGTACATGAGTTGTTCCAGTTAACACGATTTTTTGCACTTCCTGTCGGGATGGTAAGCCTGGTATCATTTTCAAATAGGTTTCAGTACCTTTTTTTTATCATTCCTAGAGATCCTACAATCACTGGTACGGTAGTCGCCTTGAGATGCCACATTTTTTCAATTTCTATTAGCAAGTCTTTATATTTACTGATCTTGTCAAATTCTTTCGCCGCTATATTATGATCGCAAGGAATACTCATGTCAATTAATAAACACATCTTCTTTGTCTGATCTTTTATGAAAATATCCGGTTTATTAGCTTTTATAGTTTTGTCGGTATGTACGGAGAAGTCCCAGAGAATCGACACATTTTCTCACCCAGTTACAGCTTCAGGATGGTGTTTATACCATTTGTCAGCGGTTTTGATTTTATAATGCCGACATATTGTCCAGTGTAAATACTGGCCGACTCTGTCATGTCTTGCTTTATATTCTACAGGTGCTAAGATTCTACACCCTGAGATTAGGTGGTCTATAGTTTCAATCTCATCATTACAGAATCGGCATTTTGGGTCAGCTCCATTTTTTTTATCACATTTGCTTGGTAGTTCCGGGTTAATAAGCATTGATCTTGAGCAACTAATGTGAAACCTTCACTCTCTTCTTTTAGCCCTGAGCTTCGTAACCATTGATGCGTGTGTTTCTGGTCGACATCAGGTTGTTTGCTACGGGCCACATACTTGCCATGCAGAGGTTATTGTTTCCATCTGCTAGCTAATTTTACATGTGATTTTGTCTTTGCAATTAATTTTATTTTCTTTGCAGCAGCAGTTGGCGCATATCCTTCAACCTGATCAATGTGGTGGGTATCTAAGAGATCAGTAGCGAATATTTTGCTCTCTTTCAGAATAGAGTGAAGTGTTTTCGGTCTTTCATGTTTTTCAACAAGTTTCAGCATCCAATCGTTGGTTGTTTCAAGGTATTTGGCCAGTCCGATTGTGGTCGTTTTATACGTAAGTTCAAGCTGGATCAAGCCTCGACCTCTTCGAGCTCTGGGAAGGTAAAGACGATCCACGTCTGACTTTGGATTGTGCATCTTATTACAAGTCAGTAACTTGCGGATTTTTCTATCAATTTTCCTTATTTCACTGGCATTCCAGTAAAGCACATTGAAGCTATAATGAACAACTGGGACTTCTAAGGAATTTATGGCTAACGCCTTATTATATGCATTCAGCTCAGACTTCAGAACTGCTCGAACTATTCTATAACATTCCTCCCTAACCTTTTCTTTCATGCTTGCATGCTGGATACCAGAGCCTTCATTTATTCCTAGGTATTTATAGGTTTGTTCCTGCTCAATTTCCATTGTAACTGTTTCGACATCTAATTCTATTGAACTTGACTTTACCAGTTTCCCTTTCTTAAAAGTGGCTTCGGCACACTTTTAAAGGCCAAACTTCATCCCGATATCATCACTGAATCCTTTCACAGTATGTCGTAGTCCTTCAAGCTCTTCATCATCTTTGCCATATAGTTTTAAATCATCCATATAAAATAGATGGCTTATTTTTCTGTTGTCAATTTTGTAGCCATACCCTGTTCTATTCTTCTTCTTCTTCTTCTTATTATTATTAAGGTCACTGCCTGGAATCGAACTTGGGGTTAGTAACCCGGGTTCTTAATCACTGGGCCATATGCCCACGGGCATACATTTTCTCCTCTGGCTGCGTATTATTTGGAATTCCAGAGGGTTCTGAGGTACTTTTCAATCTGTCACTGTGTCGTTTGTCCTATCTTTCTACATTTTCTAGCTAAAGATATATTTATAACTGTTCTGAGGTTGGCATTCGGTTTGTTTATAACAGTTTTGAGTTTAGTATTCGGTTTGTTGTTGTGTTCATCCTGGAATATTGAACGTTTCGCTTACATCCAACATTTGGCGGTCCATGTCGACGAAACCATTTATACTAGTTATACGAATTCCTTTAATTTTTATGATTTTTAAAATGTTTTAATGGTTTTGGCGGCGTTGAAGGTGGAACGTGCAGGTGTATTGAATGGGATGTTTGATTTTGGTTTTTTATTTTGTTGTCTACGGTCTCAATTTGTTGCTTTAGTTGTTATTGTTGTTTTCAATTTCCTTGTGGCTGTAGTTTATTTTTCAATTGCCTGGTAACGTTGCTGCTGCTGTTTTTGCTCTTGTTTCGGTCGGCATTAGTAGTGATGGTGGGGGACGTGATATTTTGTTCGGAAGGTGGTATATCGGTATTAAAACAAACGTTCCACTCTCTGGTTTCACCCCCTGGCAATTGACCGAAAAATCGGACACCATTTTAAAAATATGAGTAGATTTCTACTAAACTAAATACAGAAATTCCGACTCTACACCGATAATTTAACAAAACCAAATGGCCTCAGGGGATACTAGTTGACTTATTAACGAGATTATACAACAAAAATACAAATGACATATTCAAAACCAAGAAAATCAACAATATCTCACGCGCTTCGAAAAAACGTACTCTTTTTAAATACACAACAACACCAATAGCAACAACAGCAACAACAATAATAATAATAATGATAATAATAATAAATTTTATTATTATTCCTTTTTCACCTTCAACATTAACATGCCTTCTCTTCTCTCTTGCTTCACTTTCATTTTCGTTCCATAAATTTGTTTTGCCTGTATTTCTTTGTAAAAACGCATTTGTTCTCTGCTTCGTCCCGTGAGATCTAAGGAAGAAAACAATATCTGAACTAGCTAGGTCACAGTAATGATTTGTTTGTCAAAATTTACAATATATATATATATATATATATATATATATATATATATATAATTTTCTTCTCTGATCTCACATTTTTGTGAGATCAAAGCAGGGTGTAACCGGCCCTTCTCCACTACAACCATCACACATGATGGTAATATTTTCACCGTCGTATGGTGACAGAAGTATCCTCGCGCCTCTGATAGGAGAAGAGAAATGATGTTGTGATTAAAGATACGAGGACAAGATCCAGAACACAATACGAAGGGATTCATTTCTATTTGAACAGCCTGATGACGGAAAACACAATCCAACAAATAAAGGATTAACTAAGGGGAGTTAAAGGCCATTATAATAGTATTTCTTTATCATTACTTTTACAACTGGTGCTGTTGCTATTATCATGATTAACCATGGAACATATAGTTACTGGCTGATGAGGGCAACAAGAGTAATAATAATAATAATAATAATAATAATAATAATAATAATAATGATAATAATCATAAACATAATCCTTTCTACTGAAGGCACAAGACCTGAAATTTGCGGGGAGGAATGAGAGGGGAATTGTAGATTACTGGTACTTAATTTATCAACCCCGAAAGGATGAAAGGCAAAGTCGACCTTGGCGGAATTTGAACTAAGAAATTAATTACAAGCGAAGTACCGCTAAGCATTTCGTCCAGCATGCTAACGATCTTGCCAGCTCGCCTCTTTAATAATAATAATAATAATGATAATAATAATAATAATAATAATAATAAGGCATCATCATAGAGAATAGGAAACCAGACATAGTGTTAACTAAGAAAGAAACCAAACGATGTTGGTTTATAGATATAGTATGCTCAGCTGACAACAAGGTATGCGATAAGGAAGAAAGAAATGTCGATAGATATGACAGGTTAGCTTGAGAGATTAATCAGTTGTGGTCACTGAAAAAGGTGGTAGTAGTACCAATAACTGTCGGAGCCCTGAGAAAAGTGAGTAATAATCTTGAGAAGTACATGGAACAAACGGGCTTCAATAAGGGTGGAGCACTTGCAGAAAACAGCACTGCTTGCAATCGCTCGAATACTCCGAATGGTGCTCGAAAAGTAAGGAGTGTTACCTTAGTTCACTGGTAGTGAACAGCTGACACCGTAGAACATCTTCAGCGTTAGAAGCTGTGCAAAGACAATAAAATAATAATAATAATAATAATAATAATAATAATAATAATTATTATTATTTTATTATTGTTTTTGCACAGCTTCTAACGCTGAAGATGTTCTACGGTGTCAGCTGTTCACTACCAGTGAACTAAGGTAATACTCCTTACTTTTCGAGCACCATTCGGAGTATTCGAGCGATTGCAAGCAGACAAATACATAACAAAAACACCAGGACTTACAAATATATATAACATACAGAAAATTGCACAACTGGGTACTGCACACATTCTACGCAAAACACTTTCAATACAGTAAACATAAGAGCACCACAGCAAACCACAGCACATACCCAAGGCGCACAGAGCTGCGCTCGGTAGTGAAGTGAAAGCACGTTATAAAAATAAAACTACTGAACAACAATAATAATAATAATAATAATAATAATAGTAATAGTAATAATAATTCGTCCGTTTAATTTCGACTTAAGGATCAGTGTCAGTCTGCGCAAGTACTTCACCATAAATTTTTCTGTCATTTCTTTCTGCATCAATTCATCCATTTCTAATATCCCCAAGTACTTATTGCCCGTCTTTTCTACTTGCTTCATAACCTCCCCCGACTGTATCGCTAACCCGTCCACACATCTAATTTTGTTTCTGTTTAAGGCTAACACACCACACTTTTTCAGTCAGAACTCCATTCCGATATGACCACTGAAAGTATACATCGTATCTAAAAGGGAACAAATTTGGACTTCATCTTTACCATAAAACTTGAGGTCATCTATCAATAACAAATAGTTAACATTTTGTAGGCGGCTCTTGAATACATACCCAGCCTTTGCGTTCCTCAGAATCAGCGTTAGTGTAATCATGCACAGTACAGAGATCAGTGGGGACAGACAGTTCTCTTGAAAGATGCCTCTCCTGATTTTTATCGTCCCTAAGCTTCTTCCATATGCTGTCAGTTCTGTCCTCCAATCCGCCATACTTTTTCCAAGCAATTGCTCAACATTCGATGGAATACATACCATAATCCAGGAATATGGGATCATATCGTATGCCTTACGATGATCGATCCATGACATGGTCAAGTTAGTTTTCCTCCTCTTGGAGTCTCTAAGTACAGCTTTGTCTACCAGGAGCTGATCCTTGGTACCTCTGCACTTACGATTGCAACTCTTCTGCTCATGTGGCAGGACTTCATTTCTCCCAGATATCCATACATTGACTCTTCGACTATTCCAGTAAATAATTTCTACATAACTGGCAAGCAGGATACCGGCCTGTAATTGTCTACCGTATTACTTTTTACGATGTTTTTCAAGCAGAGCAATATGCTACCCATTATCAGTCACTCTAGTGTTACTTGGTCGGCATTTAACAAGGTATTGAGTTGTGCAGCTATGCGTGCATGACATTCCCCAAATCTTTTGATCCAGTAGCCTTGAACTCCATCTGATCCCAGGCCTTTCCAGTTGCCCATTCTTTTGCTGGTTTCCTTCACTTCCCTGAGACGACCAGTTCTGCCTGTTGTGGACAGACTACTGTTTGTTTTAGGTTCTTGCAACCATTCAGCATCTTTCTCGTGCTCCTTGTCTTTGCTCCAGATGTCACTCCAAAAACTTTAACTTTCAATGTTATCTGGTATCAATTTTTCATGTGTACACTCTCCATTTATTTCTTTGTAGAAGCTCTTCTGATCTACTCTGAATAACCTATTCTTCATTCTTTGGTCATATCTTACCATCTTTGCTTTCTTAAGTCGAAATTAAATGGACAGAATAAGATTGAAGTTATCAACACATGGGCGGTTTCACTCCTTAGTTATGGAGCAGGGGTAATCGGATAGACAGTAGACGAACTAAACAGCTTAATCAGAAAGACAAGGAAGTTGCTGACTAGAAGTGGGATATCCCACCCAAAACGTGACACAAACAGACTGTATGTACCAAGAAAAAGAGGGAAGAGGACTTATTGGATGCGAACACAGCATTAGAGCAGAAGAAAACAGTATAGCATTGTATGTAAAAGAAATACCACAGAACCACTATTATTGAAAGTAAAAAGGTCAAACGTGTGTAGGATAGAAGATCGCAAAGATAAAGCACTGTACATGGACTTGAGAATGAATGAAACTGAAATTAGATGGATAAGGAAAAGAATGCATGGAAAATTTCATAGAGATGTTGCAGATAAGGCAGACAGAGAAAGAAGATGCTTATGGTGACTAAAAGTGATTTAAAATGGGAAACGGAAACTCTTATCTGTGCTGCCCAAGAGCAAGCATTAAGAAGCAATTACTTCAAATACGGAATAGGCAACACATCAGAAAGTGATAAGTCCAGAATTTGTGGACAAGATGGTGAAACTGTATGGCATATTACTAGTCAATGTACGGCACTAGCCCCAAAAGAGTATAAAAGTCGTCATGACAACATAGCAACGATTGTCCATTGGACACTTTGCGACAAGTATGAATTTGAGAGAGCAAAAACGTGGCACGAATATAAACTCGAAGGCATCAACGAAAATGATAATGCAAAGATCCTATGCGATTTTATGATTCAGTACGACCATGAGATAGATAATAGGAAACCAGACATAGTATTAACTGTAAAAGAAAGCAAATGATGCTGGATCATAGCATGCCCAGCTGACAATAAAATATGCGATAAGGAAGAAAAAAAGTCGATATATATCACAGGTTAGCATGGGAAGTTAAGCAGTTGTGGTCGCTGCAAAAGGTGGTAGTAGTACCAATAACTGTCGGGACCCTGGGAACAGTGAGTAAACATCTTGAGAAGTACATGGAACACATATGGGCTGAAATAAGAGTGGATCCCTTGCAGAAAACAGCACTGCTTGGAACCGCTCGAATACTCCGAATGGTGGTCGAAAAATAATGAGTGGTACCTTAGTTCACTGGTAGTGAACAGCTGACACCGTAGTACATCTTCAACGTTAGCAGCTGTGGAAAGACAATAAAATAATAATAATGGTTTCAAATTTTGCCACAAGGCCTGCAATTTGGGGGAAGGGATTAAGCCAATTATATTGAACCCAGTGCGTAACTGGTACTTATTTAACCCCCCCCCCCGAAAGGATGAAACGCAAAATCGACCTCGGCGGAATTTGAACTCAGAACGTAGCAGCGGGCAAAATACTGCTAAACATTTCGCCCAGCGTGCTAACGATTCTGCCAGCTCACCGCCTTAATAATAATAATGATGATAACAACAACAACAACAACAACAACAACAACAACGACGACGACGACGACGATGATGATGATGATGATTTCTTTTGTTAGCTACAGCAGCATAGATGATGGGGATATCACAATCACAGGAAATTATTTGTGTAGGGAGTTACATAAAGGATAGGTAAAAGAAATGAAAAAAAAAAAATAATAGTGTCAAAAAGCAAAACCATGCAGTAAATATAATTTATTGTGTACCCCGCTACTCCGTACTTAGTATACAAAGTATGTATTAACATGAATGATGCAGTGCCATTTATACAAGAGAAACTCAAACTAGGGCCAATAAAGGAAAGGACACAGACACAGGAGCACCCTGACCACTATAGGTACGAGTTTTCTATCCTATTCTCCAATCTACAGGCACACACTTAGATTATGGCCACTCACTCAAACCCATTTTGCCACAGTGACCCATCTGTTAAAAAATTCACTGGGCGGTAACACTTTTCTCCCCATTCTCACTTTCCTTTCCAAATGGAACTTTAAATTTTCACTGAGAGCTTTACCTCTTACGCTGGTGGAACACCGCCTGCCATGCTTTGTTAAAAGTAGATGATGGATCCTCACGGTGGATTCGGCCAATAGTGCGATTCGTTTTACACGCGATAGCAGCTGTTTGATATAACTTCACGAGTCAGCAACACTCGGACACTGCACAAATGCATGCAAAGCGGTTTTATCACTCTACACGCATCTCGGACATTATCACCTGACAGCGCTTCCATACCTGCAGAGTTTATCGTGAACTTCTAGTGTTCCTCGGTAGCACTACCAGACTAGGGATTTCTGGAAATTTACCAGGTCCGAAAGTCCCCTGAAACCTAAAGTTTCCCCGAGAACTTCATCGCTTTTACTCTCGTTCACAACTAGTACCATCAAATTACCTGTCGGATCCAGGTAGATTGTCTGCTCCTCTAAACTTAATTATTTCTGGAAAAGCACAAGAAATTCTTTGTGATGTCTTCCACTGTAGTCAGTTAACTCCTTGTTGGTTTTGTATATGACACCTTGACTCCACAGACCTTTTCATGGGTGTAATATCAAATGAAAACTTATATCGCAACCATGTTAATGAGGATGATTTCTGAAGTAAACTTCTCTCACATATCAATTGTCGCACTATGTGACAAGATGGACCTAAAAGGTATTCAACAACAGCTGCAAGGACCAGCAGAAGGTGAACTCAAAGTGGCAACAGAATTCTTATGGAATTTTACTTCAGGAGTGAGTCTGGCAAAATAGAATCCAAGAAAATAATGCATCAATTATGTTCAGATAGATAGAGAGGGAGCGAGAGAGCGAGGAAGAGAGAGAGAGAGTGAGGAAAGAAATCTTCCTCACAGATCAAAAGCTAAATCAGAAAAATCGAAAATGAATGGCTATCTATGTTGAAACTTGAAGAGATAGTGAAAACGGCGGAAGATGAAGAAAATAAGAACATCGAAAAGGAAATTGAACCAAAAATGGCAGAAAGACGAATGAAGTATCAGAAAGAAAGAAATATTAGTGAGGGTGAGGGACAAAGCAAATTTTATTTCACGATGGAAAGGAGCTTACTTCAACATTTAACGACATACAACTAAGGGATTTAGCAATATTGCCAACTTGAAGAGGTAGTGACGATGAAAAAAGCAGTAAATTGACTTGATAAGAATGCTGCTAACGAAAATGAAAGTTGAGAATATAACAGATACAAATGACCTCATATAATGCACAGCATCCGTAGCTACAGAAATTCTGGTAGTTAAAAGTTAGGCAAAAAAAAAAAAATTATATAGTTTCACGGTAGAATCTGCAACCGGGAAATCAGATTGAGCAGCTCAATAGAGGTCTCTGAAGGATAAATGTCATAATTGAAAAGAAGATGGCGTAGAATAAAAAAATAAATCGATATCAGCAGATTAGGATTTCCAGAAACGACGAAAGGTAATTTTACCAACAACTGACCAAAGAAAATGAACATAAGGTGAATGAAGAGCTATATATTGAAGCAGTAATAGACTTTCAGTCAGATATTTGAAACAAAGAGATCGAAGATAACAAAGAAGCGGACTGGTTATAAAAGTTTAAAAGTGAAACTGAAAATAAATCAATAAGAAAGAATACAAACGTTACAACCGAGAAAGTGAGAAAGTGAGAAAGATCCTTAAAAAGATACCAAAATGGATAGCTTGTGGACTCGATGTTGTTCAGGTATTCTGGTATAAAAATCTCAAGCATGTATAGTCAGGTGAAACTATTTCTTACTGTCCGTATAGGAAATAAAATATTGGAACGTCAACATGAATGACAAAATGAAAGACACTGCTAATACAGAGGGACAAAGTGAAGGGAGGAAGGAAGTCAGTAATTATATGCCTACTAAAAAATTAGTGGAGGCGCAATGGCCCAGTGGTTAGAGCAGCGGACTCGCGGTCATAGGATCGCGGTTTCGATTCCCAGACCGGGCGTTGTGAGTGTTTATTGAGCGAAAACACCTAAAGTTCCACGAGGCTCCGGCAGGGGATGGTGGCGAGCCCTGCTGTACTCTTCCACCACAACTTTCTCTCACTCTTACTTCCTGTTTCTGTTGTGCCTGTAATTCAAAGGGTCGGCCTTGTCACACTGTATCACGCTGAATATCCCCGAGAACTACGTTAAGGGTACACGTGTCTGTGGAGTGCTCAGTCACTTGCACGTTAATTTCACGAGCAGGCTGTTCCGTTGATTGGATCAACTGGAACCCTCGACGTCGTAAGCGACAGTGTGCCAACAACAGCAACAACTAAAAGATTAGTATTACTCTGGAATTTATTAATTGGTCACTTGTCATTTGAATTGCATATTGTCCCGGAGAAGAAGAATATTTTACCAGAAGAGCAAAGGAAATGCAGATAAAGACAAGAGAAATAACTGAACTAGTACATATTTATCGTACACATATCTGTGTATGGTCATGTTTGTGTATGTGCATGTAATGTACAAAATATTAGCATGCATTCAAACTTATGTCCACCAATCAAATGCACAGAGACGTTACAAAACATAATGAGGAATCTGTACATTCATACAAATTCCATCGGCACCCTAGTCATAATTACAAATCTAACAGCAGCAAACTAATCAGTACTTTATCGGCAGTTTGTGTTTGTATGTGTGTGTGTATGTGTGCGTGTGCATATGCGTGTGAGGGAGAGAGAAATAGAGAGAGATAGAAATAGAGAAAGAGAGAAATAGAGAGAGAGAGAGAGAGAGAGAGAGAGAGAGAGAGAGAGAGAGAGAGAGAGCGGAAGCCTTCCAAAGGGTCGCTCCCCATTGCAACAGGATACGGGAGAGGAATGACTTTAGAGAGAAGTGTATATGAGTGATTCACGCACCCAACCCCCAGCCCGAGAGAGAGAGAGAGAGAGAGAGAGAGAGAGAGCTAATAAAGAAGAATTCTGATATCCTACAACTTGCTGACATTTAAATATTAACAATAAATTTTATACCACATAGAGTATTTGAATCTGCAACCAGTATGGAGTTATACCAGTTATATCAATAGTAAATTAGTAAATACTGAGTTGTTCGTCTCAAAAGAGTGATTTTTATTTTAACACGTATGTATGTGTGTGTATGTATGTATGCATACATGTTTGTGTGTGTATATATATATATATATATATATATATATATATAGATATAACGAAAGTGAGAGAACGAGGGAGAGAAGAGGGAGAGAGAAAGAAGAGAGAGAGAGAGAGAGAAAGAGAGAGAGAGAGAGAGAGAGAGAGAGAGAGAGAGAGAGAGAGAGACATGTAGTACATTGTTACGTCTTTTTGCCAGAGGATTCAAGCGGGTCTGTCGGAAACGTATAATTGTAAAGAACGGCTATAGCATTGTTTAACTCGGCAATTATTGAAACCTGCTGAAATAGAATGAAACTACTATGCCTGTGATGGATTGACCAACAAGATGCCTTAGGCAGCGTACCATAATAAATATATTGTAGACATTACAACGATAAAGAACAAGAATGAATATTACCAAGATAATAAATCTACTATAGCGTGGGAAATTGGTGTGCAACTGTATCGCCTGAAGGCAAGCGTTTAAACTATTAATAATCTAGGCCAATACTTTACTCGTCTCTCTAGTTTTGACTCTCGGAAAGCTTAAGTATTTTCTAGTTTTCATGTTTAATTTCATATGCTCATAATTTTTGTGTATGCCATTTAATCTATGGCATTCATTTCGATTTTTTATAATGATCTCACGGTTTTAATTTTTCCCTTAAGTCAGTGCATTGTATTTCATGTTTCCTCTGTCATGCCATACATCATAAAATTATTGTTTACAAATATGATTTATAAAGCAGATAAACAATTGTGTGTAAAATTTGCTACAAAGAAAGTGAGTAGAGCTCAGTGATGTGTATGTGTATGTATACGTATATGCACGAGGCTTTTCACAAAAAAATAATTAATGAATTAATTATTTCATGGTAAACGCAACTCATTACAAAGATTCCAGGGCTAACGCAAAAGAAATAACAATTCGTATTTTCTTATGAGCTACCCTTCAAGATCTTCATATTTATTTATTTATCCCTAAATTCCGTACAATCTCGTGTTGCCTCGGGTATTCTTATCCATGACCAGGATCAACGTCTCTATATAACAGGCTAGATAATTGCTGAGAGATGTCACTCGGAATGAAACCAATGCTAATCTAGTTATATATATATATATATATATATATGAAACTGTTTCCGATAGAAATAGTATTGATGCGAAAAGTAAATATCTATTTACAACTTAACGTGGGTGTATTGTTAGAGCACCGAATACTGTGTTATATACCTTGTAAGAACCTCTCGTGAGGAGGCATGGTGCAGAGAACCACACATATTTAAAACTTTAGCAGACGAGAACACTATTACGTCTGCTATCGGCGCCGGAACAGCCGCATCACGTGATTTCACCGTACCTTCTCTCTTCAATAACAGACGTCTGGTAGCCGCACACAACCAAATCTCAGTGGAATTACCGCGCTCGTTCAAGTGCAGATGTCGTGAAAGCGCATGGCTTAGTATTTAGAGCGTCGGGCTCACAATCATGTGGTAGGAAGTTCCTATCCCGAACCAACTGGTGAGTTGTATACTTGAGCAAAACACTTTATTTTACATTGCACCAGTTCAATCAGCTGTAGGAATGAGTTGCGATGTCAATGATGCCAAGCTGCATTGGCGATTGCCTTTCCCTTGGATAATAGGCTTATTAAAAGGTCATTATTTGCGATACCGGTGTCTGAACGGTCATTGTAATTTTATATATCACTGGCAGTGAGATTTGGCTGTATGTAGTTACCGGACGTCTGCCTCTGCCACCGAAGAAACGAAACACATTGAAATCAGGAGATTTGGTATCTCTGGTGCTCGTAGTAGATGATTCTGGTCTGCCAACGTTATAAATATATTTGCTTTTATGTACCACGCATCCATATAAAAGGTTCTCACAAGGTAAATAGCTCAGTAATCTGTGTTCTAACAATGCATCCACCTTAACTTGAATATAGATATTGCTTTTCGGTGTATATATCTCTATCAGTAGGTGAGGCGAGGTCTGTAGCTTTAGATCAAAATACGTAAAACTAAACTCTCAACTTTCGGACAGGAGTCTATATTATAATCTATCTATCTATCTATCTATCTATCTATCTATCTATCTATCTATCTATCTATCTATCTATTTATCTATCTATCTATCTATCTATCTATTTGTCTGTCTGTCTGTCTGTCTGTCTGTCTAGCTATTCATAAAGGGCCCTCCCGAGCCATAGGCTCAGAAGGCCCTGTTTCACAGATTCTGTGGTATATACTCACTCCCTGGACGGCATACCAGTCCATTTTTGGAGTAACGTGAAATGAAGTGTTCAAGTACACAACGTATCGCCCGATCCATGAATGGAAACCACAATCTTATGTACATGAGTGTGTAACACACTAACTCTAAGCTATGTGCTTCCACTTATAATATAATACTTGACTGAAACAACCACGGGCGTCGAAAGAATCTACTAAACCTCTTAAAAGTGGTGTCTCAAGTTTCTAGCAGTACCATGCCTGAAGCTAATAAAATAATGATGCAAATATATTTTATTCATGAAGGCGCATGGTTCTGTGTTTAGAGCGTCGGGCTCACAATCACGTGGTATGAAGTTCGTATCCCGCACCAAGTGGTGAGTTGTATACTTGAGCAAAACACTTTATTTTACATTGCACCAGTTCACTCAGCTGTAGGAATGAGTTGCGATGTCACTGATGCCAAGCTATATCAGCGTTTGACTTTCCCTTAGATAATATCAGTGGCATGGAGGGGAGAGGCTGCTATGCATGAGTGACAGCTAGACTTCCGTAAATAACCTTGCCCGGACTTGTACCTCGGAAGGGAACTTTCTAGGTGCAGTCCATTGGTCATTCATGACCATGGGATTCATTATTTGACCAATAATGTGGACAAAATTTCTTTTTTATTATAACTAATACGAATGTGCTCCGCACATCCTCGCTTTGCTCAGCGGTAGTTTTCGTTGTTTTTGTTAACAAGGAAAATGATGATGATTAACAAAAATTGAGTTAAAGAATAAACATATATTAAAACATAATTTTATCTGAATTTAGAGTTTGGATAATATACAAGATAAGATAAGTCTTAACAGTGGAAACCTTCTGTGTTCACAAGGTCTACGACTTTTTGACATTGTCACTACACCTTGAGCATTCGGCGTAATACTGTGACACGGTTACAGTAAATTGTTCATGCGCAGAAAGAATAGAATTATTTCATTCTATGACTGACAGTGAGATTTCTAGATTGTCATTGTGAAAACCACTCGAACTAGAAATGGTAATAGCATAAGGTTGAATGACAAAGCGATCTTTATACCCTCAGTATAATTCTTGGTACATGGTTTTCATAATGTTCAACTACAAAAATGTTGCCTTCAAGCATGCGTTCATGTAAATGGGTTATTGAAACATTTGTTCCTTTCTAAAGCTCATTTAACTTATTCTATTTCTGAATAGCGTTACAACACATACGTATTTAAGGGTCAAGGAGACTCCACTAAAGTTATTGCTGTTAAAACACTATTGTAATTGTACATATTGTCCTCAATATCAAGGAGACTATTTTTGTGATTGTTCCTCCATCGAGTATATGGAAAATTTTCTCTTTGTTATTATAAATCAAACAACCTTGATTTGTTTATGTCATCCAGTTTTCTTCGTATAGAACGTTAGAAGCGCACCATATCTACTAGTACGCCTATTTCGGTAGCCAATTTTCATTTAGTTCAGAAATCATCGATTACATTCTGTCCTGGTTCTCGTTGTTTCTCTAAAACACATTGCAGCTGATATTGTTCAGTTTTGTGCTTCTTGTCAGCAAGCTACTTTATTGATAATCTTCCTTCGAACATTTGAACATTTGGAATTCATGCATCATTCTGTATGCATAGTAATCCATATACGTACTTTTTTTGTTTTCTGTTTCGTGTTCATACACCATAACGTCATATACCAAACTTGCTTTTCTACATGGGGAGATAAAGAGCAAATAATTCATAGTTCATAATCTTCAATCATTTGATTAATTCTCTATAAATCTTCAGAATGTAACCGTGAACTAATGTCACAAGATTTGATAGTATTTCCCCTACTTCCAGTTAGAACGGACGCTATAGCTGTAGCACTGAAATTTTGAATGTTGCAGTTGCTAAATGAAATGATATGTGTTATGTAAGTGTTTAAATATTCCTTGTAACATTCATATTACGGAGTTTATTGAAATTTAGGCGTTGTCTAAATGTTATATAAAGCACAACTGATGGCCAGCTTCGACGTGTTTCCTTTCTGAAAATTTGAAGGCAAGTTGTTACTTGACTAGAAGCACGACAATAGCCTTGATAATAGAATGCGATGCACATCAAGTGCTTACATGTGTGTACTTCATCTCTGTTAGAAACAAGAGGTCAATATAAATTTTAAATGCAAGTCTCATTTGTCTTTGAAATTGTTTTGCTGAAATTTTGTGAAAGCATGCATTGAAGCCGTTATTGTTATAATTTGGGACTTTTAAATTATTAAATAACCACACTCAATAGTTGTAATAAGCGTAGTTTTAGTTGTAGTTTTCTGGCATAATTCTGAAAGTTTTATTGAAGAGGGCACAGCGATGTGTTAATGAAAATCTTCAATCAGTGCGGAGTTCATTAGAAGTACGTTTATTCGTAAGAATCACTGTGATATTAAAGTAAATCGATGGATTTTAAGGACACATATCTTATTCAAATGAAAAGTGATTACAATTCAAAATATAGTTGAAACCAAAGGTCAGAGTGTGACAAAAAAAGGAAAAAAAAAGAACCATGTCCTTTTAGTAACGTAATAGATACGACATCATACAGTAAACTACAGCTTGACAATGATTCCATTATTCAACTAAGAACCAATTTAAAGTTGCCAATTTTTTTATTCATGTTAATGGTACATGATAGTGACATCTATAAATTTTTTCACGTGAAAAGAAAAAGAAATTATCTTTGCAAAGCATTAGCATGTTTCGATTTTAATTATGATTCTATCACGAAATGCCTATTGCATTGCAAAAGCTTTTGGAGAACGTGCTGAATTGTTTTTGTTGATTTGCCAATGTAATTACTTATTTTCATCCCTTAATATTTCGTCTCTTGGATCGTTGCCTTTAGCCATCGAATAGCTTGGCTATAATTCTCTATTTCTGGCTCGAATAGACATTGGGGTTTAATGGTTGTTACTACATTATTGTCTTCTTTTCTCTTGTTTATAATAAATGAAAGAAAATTAAATGTCTGACTTCAGTTTTGTATTTGGTTTACAAAATTATTGATGTTTCTGTGTTGAAACATACATTCTCTTGAAACATACATCTACATAAATAAATATATACATACACACATACATACATACATACATACATACATACATATATACATACATACATACATACATACATACATACATGCATACATACATATATACACACACACACAGAGGCAGACTTAGAGTAGACCTTGGAGTAAGAGGCCAAGTCACTGTAAAGTTTGTGAATAGTGACGAAAGGGCTTTGACTAACAAACAACCGACTTATCGATTAACCAGAACATTAAACAAATCATCGACTGCTTAAATATTTAACCAATTGTGTAACAACAAAGAAGTCATTTGGATCAATGCGTGGGTTATTGTTATTGGCGTTAGGATCTTCTCAAGACACAACTAAATAAAGGTTCTACTTGAACGTTTAGTTTGTGCTTGAAGTTAACATAAAATTATGAATTCAGTTTCTATTTTATTTCGATTTTGATACTAATCAGAACGCGCATCTGTATTTAGATTTAATTTTATCGATTCTTCTTTTCTGCTTATTCAATTCCAATTCTAGCTTAAATGTTTCTTCCCAATATTTACTCATATTCTTCTGTTGCACATTTTAGACTCTTGTAGCATCATTAAATGATCATATTCACAACTAATTTTATGCTTCGTATATATATATATATATATTCAATAGTTAATCTTTATAAATGTAAGACTATAAATCCGTCTCACTATTTCTTGTACTTTTCCAACTCCATCGATTTCCTGAAACAGTAAACTTGCCTCATATCTACATTTAATTTTATCCTTTAATATTATACATACATTGCTGGCCATGCGCCAAAATTTGAAATCAGTAATACACACACACACACACACGAAACTATTTCAAATTAAAAAAATCACAGCATTATAGGAGAATTATTGCTGTAATGTTTGTGACTTATTTTGAAAGAATTCATATTCAAGCTGCCCTATAAATAAATAGTGTAATGTCACTGACGAATACAAAGCTGTATGTGATATAAATTTTACTTGCTTAATAAATTATTGATTGAATTTATAATACATATTTCTGTAATTGATGAATAATACATTCATTATTGTGCGTTGGTTCACTTAAGTATCCTGCACTTAACAACACGCAAACATTACATTTTGGAGATTTTCCATTGTCGCTAATTGCGTTAAATTTGCTCAAAAGCATAATTCGATTTTGGAGAGAATGCCAATGAATCTCGCATCGTTTCGCCTGTTCCAGAATAAGCGATGCAAAACAGGATAAAATGAATGTGTAGATTATAAAATGTATACAAGAACTACTGGTATGTTATAGAGATGATTTATTGCGTACATCAGGCAGTTTAAAGTATCTAACCAGAGAGAAGAAATTATTGAGATGTCATTGGTTTGACTTGTTCTTTTTTCTCAAGTACATGTTCGGGCACACAGTTTACCACATTTAAAATATTTTGCGCACATAGGTATTGACTTCATCAACCAACAGCTTTAATGTCGTGTGAAATAAAATTAAAAAAAACTGTAGGGTCAGTAGTTATTATACAAGACTGTTCACTTTCCCACGATGCACAACAGGTTTTAGTTAATAGCTAACATTCATGTAAAATAATGATGCACTAAAGAATTTAAGGTGACGAGGAAGACAATTTATAAAATAACCAATAATTTCATTAAATTAATATTTTCGGCAATTGCAAAAGCAATATCTCAGATTTTTCCATCAACTCAGAAAAAAAAAACCGATTTACTTTTTCTATTATTAACTGTCCATTTCTTTTCATTGCAGTAGATGATAATTAAAAAGAAGTATAATATAATACTTTATATAAAAATATAACATTATATAAAAGCATCTCAACTCAGCAATCTATTTATAACCACGTCTTTTGTAAACTGAAACAAATAGCAGTTATGTATTGCATTATATCTTTTCCGTGTTTGCTTGATTTATCTACTTGTGTAACAATTAGTTATACAACGTAGCGATGGAAGCATTTTACAAAATATTCTGCTTCCATATATACGGAGCGTGTTATTTAAACTAATTTGTTTTGTTTAAACAAACTTGCTTTGTATGGGATATAATAGTTGAAGTATTGGAGAAGAGAGAGAAATTCTTTCAATATCAACAAAAAAATGTAAATTTACATCAAGTAGATATAACACTTGGAAAAAAAAGGTGAGCATTTCAAAATTATTTATACCTAATAGAAAGACGGTAGGATATCCAATTGTTTTAGGAAATTAATATGTTTTTCCAAATAGCTGATAATAAAAATACTAATATTGGGTGGCTAAATTCCTAGTCCATCCGTCTACTTGTGCATATTCTGACTATGCTATTAAAAATAACCCTCTTGATAGAAAATTATTCGGTTGGAAATATGCATTCATAAGTTGAAACTTATGCCCTTTATTATATTTCTGTCGAATCAAACACTACAATAAGCGTATGTCTTAGTACTACTACAAATAGTTGTGAATTCAAGACACTACGACATAATAACTTAAAAAAAAAATTTAAGTAGGTGCAGACGTGGCTGTGTAGTAAGAAGCTTGCTTCCCAGCCACATGGTTCCGGGTTCAGTTCCACTGCATGGCACATTGAAAAGGTATTTTCTACTATACAAACATATATGTGTATGCATGTCATTGTGCCTGTGTTTGTCTCCCCATCACCGTTTGACAACTGGTGCTGCTATATTTACGTCCCCGTAACTTAGCGAAACACCGGGATTGAAAAATAAGAAATACTGGGGTCGATACATTTGACTAAAAATAAAACAAAAACTTCAAGGTAGTGCATGGCCTCAATCTTATGACTGAAACAAATAAAAGATAGATAGTTTACTCCAAGCGCGAAAAACTCTTTTCTCTTCTGCAATGCTTCAAACCTTAAGACTTATACCGAGCAAGTTATTCAAATTTGGATAATCCTAGTCTTTGTTCCATCGTTTACTACGAAATTTGAAGAGGTTAAACTAGACAGTGTAGGTTAACATACGTAAGGTGGTAGTCAGAAATAATTTTTAACTCATTTGAATTATAAGCGTAACGGGAGGAAGAATCATTAGCGTCAATGAGTATTATTTGTGAGAGGAACAAAATATCGAAATTTCAATTGACTGAAAATTAATGAAGATGCGCAAAAATAGATTAATGTTTACCCAGTATGGTGACAATTACATGCCTATTTCAGAGATAACAGACTACGTCCGCGGAATTCATTCATTAATTTGGCAAAATGAAATAATAGTAATTTTGGGAATAATAATGATCTTAGTTCTCGTTAAAGTTAATGATTATAGTTTCAAATGAATAGAAATGATTTTTTATTGACTAAATTAAGTATGATAGCCATCTGTTAATTCATATATTCTTCACACCCAAGATATCTTTAAGAAATACTACTATGTCATATTTTAAATTAGCATTGTCACTGAATTATTTTCACACAAAATACTTTATCAAATAGTTATTCTCAGATCTTAGCTCTTGCAAGTAGATTATGTTTCATCGAAAGAGTTTGATAAGATAAACATATCTACACTTGTCACCAACAGCTGTCAAAAACAACTTGACTGTTCTCTGCTTATCATGATTTAATATTGTTAAACGATAATTAAGGCCATTTTGCTTCTTTTGGAAGCAAATCTGATTACCATTAATGACTTTCTTCTCATTACGGTTAACAGTTTAGTGTGATTGAAAATTAATTTTGACTTAAGTTAGTTTCAATAACAATTTACCAGTAATTGAACTACAAAACTCCTTGTTTAATTATATTGCAACATTGATAAACAGTAATTACGGAAATAGATTTCAAGTAATGCATAAAAGCTACTAAGTGTAAAGCCAAGCCAGAGGTAGTCTAAGGGTAGTTGGAATATCTGATGTCAAAAGCAGCACCTGTATAATCAGAAAATATATTGTTACTTGGAAAAAAAAAATATATTAGTTTTAAATTTTGGTGAGGGTAAGTCGATTCCATCAATCCCCGTGGAAAGAAAGGAAAAGACAACTTCGGTGGAACTTGAACTCAGAACGTGAATACAGACGAAATGATGGTAGTCATTTTCAATGGGGTGCCAACGATTCTGCCAGCTCACCGACTTGTTTCTTGAAACAGTATTAATATACTAGAACATCGGTTCTTCTATAAATTGCGTTCCTTGTAACGTCAGACTTTTTAGCAGCTAATCTTTTCGAGGAGTAATATCTACTTATTAAAACTTGAAGACATAAGTACTTTTACTCGTATTGGATGTCTATTTTTTTTTTAATACGAATAGTTGATTTCTACTAATGTATAAAATAACAATTTATAGCATAACATATATAGGTTTATAATGTTGCAATAAATAAAGCAATCTAAACTTGACAGTCTGTTTTAGACTTTTCTTTTGTGAATTGACATTAAGCAGCATGTGTCACGACATATTTTTTAACTCTCTGTTCTTTGCTCAGCGTATTTATTTACTTCTGTAACAATTGCCAAGCAACATAGCAATGGAATAATTTAACAAAGAGCTGTGTTGGTCATTTATTGGAGATTGATATCTAAATTAATGTTTTGTTTAGGCTAATTTGCTTTGTACAAGATGTAAGAGCTGAAGCATTGTAGATGAGAGAAGAGTGCCTGGTGTCTTAAGTAAATTTAAGTCATGATGGTATGCAGTTTATAAGCTGAAAACTGTTTGCAGTGGCGTAAAGACATACGATTATTGTTGAATTTGACTTGATAGCGGTAGGAGAGTTTGAGCTGGCAAAGATATGATTTTTGAGTGATTATTCTCAATCAAGTGGTTTATTTTTTTTTTAGAGGGAGATTTTTCTTAAAGTATTCAAAATGTGCATTCTTTGGTTGTCGTAACATTTGTACGTCAATGTCAATATTTCTATGACCAAGTAATTCATTGTTAAAAAATCGTCTGAATACAGCACAACCATTGCTTAATAACTTAGTAGGCCATTCGATATTGCATTGTGAAATTCTAAGTCTGATTATCGGTTTAAAACTGTGTACATACTCAAAGCATTTCTTTCAAATTTTATTATATCAGGACGATTTCATTAGTTTGTCTCAACGGTGATTTAATTTTAAATGGCACGCTAATTTGCAACGGATTGAATTTCAGAAAGGTGGAATAAGCCTCAACATAGTACATGCAACCTAATAAACACTGCACCTTCCCTTCAAGACCAGAACATTCTTCAGTTGTCAACACTTACCAATTCTGTACAAAGATAGAATGACACACTGTGGAATACTGCTCTGACATTTAGAATGGTGCTGTTACAACACATTTAGACATCCAAGACAACAACCAAAATATATTTAGCTGGTTGATTGGTATATAGTTGCTTGCCAACAGACTTCAAATTCAGGCTCCGAGATGCGCTGTCTTCTCACTCTACCTTTTCCACCGTTACTATAGATACCTCTGCTTCTTGGATCTGGCTGAGCTCGTGTCATCTACAATCGAGCTTCCGTAGCTCTCACCACTTTCCTCCTCCAGTCAACTATATCGTGTCCATACCTCAGGCCTGGCTTGACACTACGCCATTATACCGTCTAGAGTGACAGTGCTCTGAGATTCCCTTCCTAATCATGTTTTACTACAGGAGCAATTTAATACTTTCCTGAAGAATATAGTCTCAGAGAAGAATACAGTTTCATTGGTTTCAGAGAAACTAGGAAAACCATTGGTGCAATCATAAGTATCCTGGCGGACTCATTACAAAAGGGGAAGGAAAGACATCTTAGAATTTTTCTATAAGGAAAAATTGCAAAAGGATGTAGTAAATAAAATCTGAGTGGCGGAGTGGATAAATATGAGTCTTGTCTAAACAGTGGTATCTTTGAACTCTGCGATCATTTGATTAATATTTAAACAAAATAACTCGTATCTCTAACCCATCACACAATGGCATTAACACCATAAACCTGTCTTGTATGTGAAGCAATTTACACTCTATGTGCTTAATTTTTAAAATTTAAGCGAGAAACTGATAATCATCACCTGCAGCCGCTGAGTCGAGTCGTCGAAAATAATCTAAACCAACTTGAAGAAGTTGCTACTCACTATGAACTAGGAAGGAAGGGTTCATCCGCTAGGGTTTGCTAAACAACATAGCATGGCATAGCCTATCAACTGCATTGGGTTCCAGAATTATAGCCAGGACATCTTATCTCTTTAGAAGAGGGTTTTCAATAACATTTTCATCGTTTTTATGCCGTTTCTCAATCAGAATGAACCTGGTAATGCTCCTCCTCTAATTACCGTATTTAGTGAAGATGAAGCTATAGTTTAATAGGTTTATCTAAGGCACTACGCAGTAGAATCTAACAGGCAATCAAATGTTTGCAAAACGAAACGTCTTAACAACACGGCTATAGCTGCACCGTACCGACCTCTATTAGTTGATTGGCAAAGTCACCTTTGAATTAAAGGCATACAAAACACTGGTTTCTTCCGATCTCTCTCTCTCTCTCTCTCTCACACACACACACACACACACACACACACTCTCTCTCTCTCTCTCTCTTTCTCTTTATATATATATATATATATATATATATATATATATATATATATATATATATATATATATATATATATATATATATATATATATATATATATATATATATATATATATATATATATATATATATATATATATATATATATATATATATATATATATATATATATATATATATATATATATATATATATATATATATATATTTGTATATATGCATGCATATATTCACACACGCACGGGCTGGCAGAAACGTTAGCACGCCGGGCGAAACGCTTAGCCGTATTTCGTCTGCCGCTACGTTCCGAGTTCAAATTCCGCCGAGGTCGACTTTGCCTTTCATCCTTTCGGGGTCGATTAAATAAGTACCAGTTACGCACTGGGGTCGATATAATCGACTTAATCCGTTTGTCTGTCCTTGTTTGTCCCCTCTGTGTGTAGCCCCTTGTGGGTAGTAAAGAAATAACACGCACACATATATATACATACCATCGCTTTCAGTACATTTTCCGTATATCAGATTCCATTCGCATATCCAATCCGGCACTACAGGATTTCCAAACAAAGTTATTAATATGTTGGCCATGCCTAAACTAATATTGTAAAATTATTTTACCAACTACGGTAAGGCCATATAAAATCGAACCTTAGATGCTATTTGAACATAGAAAGTATATAGGAGACTAAAACTGCTATGGCATTTAAAATTCACCGAGCCGCCGTATCCATAATATACCTTTGATAAGTGTCAGTATGTTGAACGAAAATTATGCTGAAAGATATTATTCTTGGTTTATTTTAACTGGAAATAATAGATTTTAATGTAGCTTAGTGGGTGAAATTCCAATACATGCAGTGAGAAAATATTTACGTTGGATACGAAACAACGGTGCTAATTGTTCAAGTAGAAAGCCTGGATTTAGCGTTTATGCTGACAATGAAAATATTGTCAATGTAAAGTGTCATTGCGTGATATGTTGTAGGTAAATGCTATTTTATTGGTAAAACACATTCTGGTTCATACTGAATGTTAAATCAGGTTAGAAGAGTGTTGTTATGCTGTAAACATTGAACAAATGAACAAGTTTTTTAACATTAAAACTGTTGTAGGTTATAGAGAAAGCAAATTTGTAAATTATGTGATAAATATGTTTTTCTACAAAATGAATCTATATATATTGCAATGTTTATTCAAGGAAGAATACTGCAGAAGAATACTGGGTTTTAACTAAAAGTTAAAACATGAAGACGAGAGAAAGAGAATTAAATTTTATAAAGTTTCCAGATGAGATGCATGATAAAGATAGATCAAAATGTGGAGTAGAGTTTTTCTGGAAAAGTGAGCAGTGAAGTTCGCAAAAATGTAGTACAATAATGCATAAAGTGTTTAGAAATATCTTTAAAAATAATCATTTATATCAGGTGTTCGGGATAAATTTGACAGCTTGCATAAAAGGAAAAGAAAACAATGTTCTGCCAAAAAATAAAAGTAATTTATAGATTTTAAAAAAATATCAAATAGATTATGATTGGAAGATAACAGTTTACTCAAAGTAGCAGGCCTCATCTTCTACCGTAGTTCTAAGACAGTTCTGGAACCTGACGCATGCACTCTACATTGCGTCCCTGGGATGATCTGCGATCATCTCCTTGATCATGGGTACCAACTCGGCCTTGGTACCCATGATCGACGAGAGTCTTTTTCAATCGTGCCCATCACATAGCTACCCATGGGATTACAATTGGGGTAATTAGGAATACAGAAGCTCGGATTGGTGAAGCCTCTACGACAAACACTTCTGAACCTTTTCAGAATTATGGCAAGGAGACAAATCCTCCTGCTACACATCTGGCCTTTCAGCATCAAGCCTCTCCAGACAGAGTTTGACGACAGTTTCTAGCGGCTTTACATAGCCATCTGCATTTAAGTTAAAGCCCATTTCAAAGCTGTAATAATCAATTCCGATATGTGGGCACAGTCGAAACGCATTCTGTGTCCCTACCTGCTGGCCACGGTTTCGTAGTCTCCATTGCAGCTATCCATAACAAGTCTTACAGACTTTAAATTATTCAGAGAGCTTTGAGCAGAGTCATGATGTCGGTATTTTAATTCCGGCGCGAATCATCATGACACAGGTAACTCTTTTCCAATATTCAAATGGTTCTCAGTCTTCCATGTCAACTAACGTTTTCTCAAACACAGCGTTAAACTTTATGTTCTCCAACACTGTTAACTGTTCACGAATGTACTAAGCTCTTCCTGAAGAAGAAAAGAAAGAAACAAATCATCAAATTTCGCCCAATCACTCTGTGTTTGGACATATAAGACAACACAGTGGGTCAATTACGTTCAAAATGATTATATGCAATAACATGGGCAGAGTGGTATGATCATATATTCAAACGTTAAAATCTTGTCTGGGTTTTACTACTTTTACTGAAAAACTGGAATTCTTATATTAAATCAATCATTAGAAAATGTTGGATGCATGACAAATATAATGATGTGATTGGCATATCTTGTTAATTTTCTAAATTTGATATAATATTTAATGAAATGTTATACATTTATATAACTAAATCTAATTTAAGCATTAAAAAGTAATTAGAATTCGGTTCTACGCATAATTTGCATTAATATTTATTGGAATAATTTCCTACAAAATATATAATACGATAAGCCGGATTGATTTCATATACTATGAATATATAATTGACTTGCTATTTGAATGTTATCTGAAGCATGAATAAAAAATCATTTCAAATTTGAGCAATACATTTGGAAAGCATTATTCAAAATAATAATGATGTCAGCTATAGGTGCAAGGTACCACGATTTGGAATAGAGGGTAGACAGTTCATTAATAGATACCGATTCTTCGCTGCTGCTTATTTTATAAATACTGGAAGGAAAAAAAAACCAAAAAAAAAAACGGATCTAGTTGAAACGTGAATGCAAACCATAAAGACATGTAACTAAATATGTAAGGCATTCTGCCACTGAATGCCATTGGTCCAAATTGAAATGGGATTTGATATCAGGAGATGGTTTAGGCGGCATGCTGGCAGGATCGTCACCACTCCAAATAAAAATGTTTAGAGGCGTTGCTTTCTGACTTTACGTTCTGACTTCAAATTCGAGGACGATTTTGCATTTCATCCTTCCGGTGGAGGGGCGATAAAATAAGTACCAGTTGAACACTAGAGTCAATGCAATCGCCTTAACTCTGTCCCCTGCAGGCCGTGTCAATCTTCAGCCCTTTTAACCTGGTTCACCACACAACCTCTTTCACTGAGCTCACCTCACAAAGAAACACTGCTTGTTCTTCCCGATGAAATGAAAGCGACGGGGCGATCTTCACGATGGATTCAACTAATAACCAGATCCGTCCTACACTCAACAGCAAATGTTAGACTTAAGCCCACAATTCAGCAATTCTCGGGCACTAACGAGAGTGTGCCAAACAGTTTCGTCGCTCTGCAAGCTTGCGGACAATCTTGGCTGACGGTACTTCTATGCCTGTAGAATTTATACCGAATCGAAAATGCTCCATGGTAGCACTGCCAAGTTAGAGATTTCTGGAAGTTATCCATGGCTTCTGGTCCGAAAGTCCTCCACGACAGACGAGCAAACTAACCTATTCTCATCGATGCCCAAAGCCTGCCTAAGAACGATCGTCGCACTTGCCTGCCACTAACACTCTATAGAACGTCTGAGTGGAAATTCCACCGACCGCATAGCCCGACTGATAGAGAACTCTGAATATTTGACGACACTCTAACTTCCAGGCGCTATTCCTCTAGGTCTACGCTTCAACCAGGATTGAAGCTCAGGAAAAGACGAGAGCTTTATAGAAAAATCTTGTCTGTCAAACGGCGACCACAACTGCTCACCGTCAAGGAAGCACTGAGATGTCGCAGCCTCGGCGCATGTCTGTGCATCAGCAGCCACATCATGTCCATCCCTCCATTCAGCGGGTATTGACAGCAAATCGAGCAACTGTCAAGTGGAATGCGCCCTTCCTACAGACAGCCGAAGAGTATGCGCTCCAGTTTGGTCTGACATAATCTGAGGCAAGGTACGACAGTTAGATGATAGTATATGAAGGAGGTGATGTATTCATTGGCCTCCTGCGCCCGAATTTTCAGATGAGATTCGCCACACTGCTCGTCACCACATCCCAGCTCTTCTCCACTTGGACATCTGGACCAAACCAGGACCCGAGCAATTTAACAAGTCCCTCCGTCCAGCGTCCTACGAAGTTATTGCACAGTATGGACTTGACTCACCGGGTGCTGAGGTGCAAGCCCATTGGCTTTTTTTGGTTAATTTTTGCTCCTGTCACCGACTCGTTTTTTTATAGTAGTTTCGACCATGTCTATATGCCTGCTGTTCGACACTATGACGCTGATGTGGTCTGCGTATGACGACACGGTTTCTCACATCCTAGTTCGCGAGTCATGACTTACAACTACTCCAATTTCCGCAATAAGAGCTCAAGAAGAGACGAGAGGTGATATCCTTGACAGACCGAGCGCATGACGGTGAATGGTTCCAATAGGTAACGATTCATCCGAACTACCGAATAAATATCACTGTACATTGCAGCGATTCAGCCACGGAAAACGGGACCGAATCCGGCCTCCGTCAGAACGGCCGCTAAGATTTTGGTGGTCGACCCTATCGAAGGCTTTAGATTGACCCAAATTGATCAAGGCCCCATCCATGGCAGGTTCCTTACTCACTCTGTCTATGCTGTATCACATGAGGTGGAGGTTGTCGTGGATAGATCTGTTTGGGATAGCACATGTTTGCGCATCACCTCGATGACAAGCGCTGATCTCTTTTCTCACATCTCGGCCCAAATTTTGAAGTCTATCTAATCTCCATTGTTTGGGCTCTTTCTCAGCAGAGTCACCGCTCCTTGACTCACAGAATTTTGGATTCTTCTGTTCTGCCGCCAGTTGTGGTAGATATCTGCAAGAGAATCACCAAACAAGTCTGGAATATAAAAGTAAAGCTCACAGGACAGACTATCCAAATCAGGCGATTTGCAGCATCACACCCGTGCAACACATCATTGAATCCCGTATATCCATGATTGTTACCTGCATTTCCAAAACTCTGCTCCCCTTTCTTAGTTTCTAAGTTCCCTTCTACTTCACTCCTTTCTATCAAATATATCTTACTAAACCTAACTGATTCTACTCTAATTGCCATTTTCAGGGCAAACAACCATTCGTTGTTGACGTTTGCCCTCGTCAACTCCCGCATATCTAATTCTCTAATCCGGTATCTGTAAGCTTGGCATGCTGGAAGTGAAGGTTCAGCTTTCAGTAACCGAGACCCTGCCTTCTAAGTCTATTTAGGTCGATCGCACAGATCACAAATTAGTGGTCAGTGCAGCCTACCAGTTTGAAAAGTGGATAACTTATACTATTTTTATCTACTAGCTTACAGAATACTCTGTCTAGATACGACCTAGATGACCCGATGTGATTAGTCCAGGGCCACATTGCCACATCAGGGAAATCAAATCGGTACCTGTCAGGCAGTTGGAAATGTCTGAGCAAATTTGCGAGGCATTTATCACACCCTCTTCTACACGTTAGCCTCACACTGTCCAAGCGTGACGCGGAGACGGCCTCCTAATTGCCCACTAACACTAAAGATGGAGACGTTCCTAGGAAAACCTCTAAACGTATGAAGAAATCCGACTTCCTGTTGCTGTCGGAGCATAAATAGCCACCAGTCTGAGGGAACTTCTACATTACTGTTCAGATCCAGGAAAACTAACTTACCTTCTGCCTCCAGGGCGATAGTCCTAATCTTCTGATTCAGACCTCTCCAGAACAACACCACCGTTCCACTTTTGGTACCCGGTTGACTTGGAGATAAATATATCTCGAATCCACTGAAGACGGGTATGAAAGTTTGTCGGTCAGAGACACTTAGTGACCTAAGGTCGTTGAGCAGATGGTCATGTTTTCACGGCCACTCGAAGCTACGTACATTTATACTGTCTACTCTGAGCAAAGTCATATTAGATCAAGGTATAGAAACGGAAAAGTTTACTTACAGTAATTTAGATGCTCCGCCCCTATACGTATGTGTGGATGTTTCCACTAGCAGTTCTTTGTATATTCTTTTGCTTATATCTCTCTGGAACGCCATTACTCTTTCAGAACATTTTATTATGATGGTGTTGTGTGTTGCGATGTTTGTACGACTTTCAAATGTATTTGGTGTGTTTCCTGGTGTGATAAAGTCAGTATGTGTGATGTTTGTATGAATTGGTTTGTGCTTGTGATGGTGGTGTCTGTGATAGTGGTGATGGTGATGGTTGTAATGGGGATGATGCTGTTGACTGTAATGTCGCGGCTGCTGTTGGGCGAGACATCTGAGAATTTATTTTCGATGGTGTCTCTCCACTCTGGTCATAGCTGCCAGTCTTTTGTGTTGATGTCGGTGTTACTTTATTCCATTTTTCTTTTGTGTGATTTATGAACATTTTGCCAATTAGGATCCTGCTAGCTCTCCCTCATCGCAGGGCGTGTCTGATTGCTCCGAACACGGGTGGGGCAAATCTTGCTGAGCTTTTTGTGTTTTTTTTTTGTTGATGAAGTTGATGTTGTTTGGGGGGATTTTGATGCTGTTGCTCTTGCTGCTGCCGATGCTGGTGATTTGTTTGTTACGTTTCCACTGTTATTCTTGGTGTTGTTGCTGCTACTGCTGTCGGTGCTTCTGTGATTGCAGTTATCACTACTACTGTTACTGTTGTTTTTTCAGATGTAGTAGTCACCTGCTTCTAATGTTGCTGTGGTGGAAGTGGTGTAGGCAACAATGGGGGCG
Organism: Octopus bimaculoides; assembly: GCF_046866305.1. NCBI lineage: Eukaryota > Metazoa > Mollusca > Cephalopoda > Octopoda > Octopodidae > Octopus > Octopus bimaculoides. Next base: position 76,600,548 of record NC_142933.1, read on the forward strand.
GTCACTTCTCTTTTTTGTTGTGGCCAGAAATCTATGAGATGGTTCGAGTACCCACACAGCTGATATCCTCGTTTCTGCCCTCAACACCACGTGAAACGTTGGGCAATCTGGTATGCTTATGTAGTCCAAGATAGCCTCGACGCCCCAGGTCAGTTTGTATTAATAGCTGCATCCCCTGTCATAACCAATTCTGCTTCTGCATTCTCTGTATTCGCAGAATCGTGATTTTCTGTTCTATGTCGAGATGTTTATCTCTGGTGGAATGTTGAGTACTCTAACTTAAAATACTCTTCAGGATGAGTATGAGTTCGTCACTCGTTAGGATAGCTTTCGAATGATTTGTGACCTTCTGTTAGGCAATCCTCACTTTATCAGTTCCATATTTCTTCCCTCTGGCTACGTAAGTTTTGCTCTTCCAAACTGGTTTTAAACATTTTTCTTCTGTGTTGCTTGCTCTACTTTCCTACTTTTGGCGCCAAATGTTTTATATAGAATTATCCGCAAATTAACTTTTTGCTGGACACTTCTAGGAATGTTTAGTATTACATTTCTCCCACACTTCAGCAACATACACTTAGCACTTTTTAATTCATTTTCGTTTCTAAAAATGTCTTCACTTGCTTCTCGGGTCGGTCACGCAAAGCCCAACACGTTTAAAGTGAATTTGCATGTTTTGTTTTCTTTATTTTTTTCTTTAATGATGCTGGTGGTGGGCTTGTTGCTGTCATCGGCGGTAGCGGTGGAAGTGGCAGAGCTCTCGCATGTGTCGCTGATTTTTGTTGTCATGGATTTCTATTTTCTTGCAATAGAGAAAGTGGCGGTAAAAGCAAAGGAAATTTTCTTTCATAGACTTCAGGTGCGCTGTTGTTTTTGCTGTTGTTGCTGCTGCTAGAGCAGTTGCTGTTCTTTACGACTTGGGTGTTCTCTTTCCCGGATGACCGGCTGTTCCTTTCAGCGGACGGACAACTCACATTCGCTATCTTATCTTTGCAACAAAAAAAAAAAAAATGAGTGATGTCTTATCCCAAATAAACACCAAAAAGGGTACAGATGCAGACAAACTAAATAAGTCCCCAAGCTCCTGCTTAGTTTATCTAAGTAACGATAAGAAATGTACAATATTTGTGAATGTCTAACAATATGAATAACGACAAACTTACGGGAGTGACGTGCAGCACGTGTCGTTAGACGTACAACAACTAGGTCGGAGGGGAGGGGTTCTAACCTGTACTAAGGACCCTGATTGGCCTCCGCAGGTAGCTGCGGAAGTCGTGTGGGAAACAGATTTGTGCAAGGTGATGAACTCCTTCCCCGAAGACACATTCCGCTTCCTGCTGAAACACACCGACCTAGCACCGTCGACGTGCTTGAGTGAGGCATTGAGCCTGGTCGGCCGCCGGCGGGGCGGAAAATAATGAAATAAGTTAAGAGACTTAGTGCCTCATTTGTAAGGACTTTGGGTCCAATTGAATGAAAGTAAGAGATTTATAACCTCAATTTGTTAGAAAAGAAAAGAAGAACAATGTTTTCGGGAAGCAGTGATCAGTGGGCGCCGCTTGCCTTCCCTACTAATTTCATTATTTACTTTGTCATTCATTCATCATGTGTTTTGTCCAGCCCCCGGATGCTTCTGTTTGAGGCCTGTATGGCCAATTCAAAGAAATAAAATAGATGATACGGGCTATGAGTACTTGGGGGTATTGGAAATGGATAAATTGATGGAGAAAGAAATGACAGAAAAAATTAAGGTGGCGTACTTGCGCAGACTGAGACTTACCCGTAAGTCGAAATTAAACGGACGGAATAAGATTGAAGCTATCATCTATGCGGTTTCACTCCTTAGATACGGACCAAGGGTTATCGCATGGACAGTATACGAACTAGAAGCTTAGACAGAAAGACAAGGAAGTTACTGACTAGATATGGGATAATCCACCCCAAAAGTGACACAAACAGACAGTATGTACCAAGAAAAAGAGGGGAAGAGGACTGATTGGATGCAAGCACAGCATTAAAGTAGAAGAAAACAACATAGCATGGTTTGTAAAAATGCCACAAAATCACTATTATTGGAAGTAAGGTCAGGCTTGTGTAGGATGAAAGATTGCAAAGATAAAGCACTGTACAAGGACTTGAGAATGAAGGAAACTGAAAATAGGTGGATAAGGAAAAGAATGCATGGACAATTTCATAGGGATGTTGCAGATAAGGCAGACAGAGAAAAAAAGATAGCTATGGATGGCTAAAATTGATTTAAAACCGGAAACGGAGGTTCTAATCTGTGCTGTCCAAGAGCAATCATTAAGAACCAATTACATCAAATACAGAATAGACAACATATCGGAAAATGATAAGTGCAGAATTTGTGGACAAAACTGTAAAGCCGTATGGCATATTATCGGTCAATGTACGCCAGTAGCCCAGGAATAATATAAAAGACGTCATGACAACATAGCAAGGATTGTCCATTGGAAGCTTTACAACAAGTATGGACTTGACAGAGCAAAAATGTGATACGAACATAAACCCGAAGGCATAATCGAAAATTATAATACGAATAGGAAACCAAACATAGTGTAAATTGAGAAAGAAAGCAATCGATGCTGGATCGTAGATATAGCTTGCCCAGCTGACAACAAAATATGCGATAAGGAAGAAAGAAAAGTCGAGAGATGCGAGAGTTTCATGTGGGAGGTTAAGCAGTTGTGGTCGCAGAAAAAGGTGGTAGTAGTACCAATAATTGTCGGCACCCTGGGAGCAGTGATTAAAAATCCTGAGAAGTACACGGAACAAATATGGGCTCCAATAAGGGTGGATCACTTGCAGAAAACAGCACTGCTTGGAACCACTCGAATACACCGGATGGTGGTCGAAAAATAACGGGTGTTACCTTAGTTCACTGGTAGTGAACAGCTGATACCGTAGTACATCACCAGCATTAGAAGCTCTGCAAAGGCAATAAATAATGATAATAATGATGATAATAAAGATGATGAGGATGATGATGATGATGATGATAATAATAATAATAATAATAATAATAATAATAATAATAATAATAATAATAATAATAATAATAATAATAATAATAATGGGAACACAAACCACATCCAGTGCTCGAAAGTGACCACATCTCACATTTCTGGAACTTCACCATTCAAACTGGCAGAAAGATAGATGCGAATAGGCTAGACATTATATTGAAGGACTTTAGACAAAAATCATGCCCCCTCATTGATATGACTATTCCAATCGACACAAATGTATCTGTCAAGACCTACCACAAACTGTGCAAGTATAAAAATCTTGAAACAGAAATTGGCAAAATGTGAAACCTGAGGACTAAAACAATTCCTGTTGTCATACGTGCCCTAGGAATAATAGCAAAAGGAGCTGACTCCTACCTAGATCAGATACCAGGAAACACCAAAATGGTAGAAATTCAAAAGATAGTGCTCATGGGAACTGCTTATATCCTACGTAAAATGCTGTCTATGTAATCTCAAAGTTTAAATCACAATTTTCTTATGTTTTCTTAAACACTTTCTAGAACAATATTTTATGCAAAACCAAATATATGACACCCTAGTCATAACACCAACTTGAACTTCTAACTTGTTGTCACTTGAGGTCTCTGGGGGAGACTTACAAAAAGTCAAGCATATAATAATAATAATAATAATAATAATAATAATAATAATAATAATAATAATAATAATAATAATAACAATAATAATATTCTATAAGGATTGCTGTAACTCTTCACGGAGATATATAGACAATAACAAGAGCGCGAAGCGATTGCAATAAGTATTTTATGGTTGAACGATATTTCGAGAGCAAGCTTGTCTTTGTCGAGTTCAAAATGAAAAGTGATAAAAATTCAAAATTATCGAAATTCAAATCCAAATATGAATGAGAGCAAGCAGCGTCCACACGTTGATAAAATGACATCATCAGTCTTCAAATTTCAATTTTACACCTGGCAAAATGAAAAAGAAAGAAAAAAAAGGAGAAAAACAAGAAAAGGGTAGAAAAAAGAAAAAAAGAAAAGGAAAAAGAATTTTGTGTAAATAGAATGAAATTCTTCTGTCATTTTATTTATTCTTCCTGGGTGTGATGTTAATAACCTGCAAAAAATATTTTTCTTCATGCATTTTGAGTACTGAAAGTGTAGCAGATTCAGATATTTTCTGATAATATGCACTTTCAGATCTTTCTGTCGAACTACTGTTATTGGGTCTGACGTCATATCTGTGCCCATTAAATCTTTTGTTTAATTGTTCTCTTGTACAACCAATATAAATCAAGTTGTGCTTCGTAAATTCTGCTACGTACACGAAATGGAAATCTCTACATGTCCCACCGTCTGTATAAATCATAATATTTCTGTTATGATTCCTGATGGAATTCGCTTGACTCATGTTGTTGCACAATGAACAAGGCTTACCTCTCTTGCGGCTGTTTTTCAGGGTGAAGCGTGCAGATACTCCAATGTTAGTCTTCTTGGAGTCATAAATAGAGGTTAATAAATTGTCTTATATTTTTATTCCGTCTAAAGGCTACAGCAGGCGCCTGAGGAAATATTTGTTTAAAACGAGCATATTTTTTCGCAACATGCTGGTAACTTTCATGCAAAATTTTCGAACTGCCAGCGAAATTTCGGTGCCAGTTAATCACTAAAAGAATTCTGTCACATATTGTACTGTGTTTGCTAAAATTATGGGTGAAGGTTTGATTTGCTTTGCTAATCTTAGCTATGTCATTTGCTATTTCCTTTAATCGTGATTCACTGTAACCAAATATGACATGATGGTGTACAAAAACATTTGCATATTTCCAGTAATCCCTTATGTCAGTACAAATCCGTTTTATCCTCAAAAGTTGGGGTTTCAGATTTGACCGAATTATATGATGTGGAAGGGCGGAGCGGCGGTTGGGGGAAATTTGGGTTGATGTGAGCTTGTTAAATAACTCTGTCACTATTTAGCCTCAAGATAACTTAACTTCTGTGTCCAAAAATTTAACGCTAGTTTTTGATAAACTAGACGTAAATTTTAGCATATCTGTCACAAAAATGCAAGAATTCAATTAAACTATCTTGTAACCCTTTCCAGACAAAAAGACGTCATCAATGTACCGTAACCAAAGTATTGGTTCATGACCACGTAGAGAATTAAATGTCTTCAGTAACTGTCTCGAATTTTGTCATGAAGACATTGGCAAAATTAACTGCCATGGGGCAAACCCTCATCTGATAGTAAAACTTTTGTCCAAACTTCATTGTGTTACTTTGTAACACAAACCTCAATAACCTACAGAGAATACTTTTGTTTGACTGTTTTTCGAAGGCATTCATGCATGTTTCTGTCCACGCGTCGTGGTCAATAATGGGATATGAGGAAGAAACATCCATGGTTACGAAAAAACAGTTTTTGACAGGGCTTCGGGTTCAAAAGTTGTTGATTTTAGATAAAAGTATCCCGAATATAGGAACTTGATCTTTTTGCGACTGAGAGTAGAAAGCCATCCAGCCACTCCGAAATATTTGCTGTATCCGCTGCGAACTGGGTGCATTGGAGTAAATCTTTCAAACTTTTTGTGTATTTTCGGGAGACCATAAAACACGGGTGTTCGTCTTTCTGTTCGTAAAATCTTGGATTCGGCCTTATTAATGAAATTGTTTTCCTCCATTTCAGAATTATTTTGTCAAGTTCCTCTCTGTAATTTGAGTTTCGAGCGACAGGTAATTCTTCATATGAAGTTTTGTCACTTGAAACTTCTTCACAAGCTGAAGCATAATCTCTTTTGTCCATAATTACAATAGCGCCTCCCTCATTTGCCATTTGTACCAACAATAGAATAGCCATTAGCTAGACGGTGTAGTGCGTAACGTTGGGAATTTGTGATGTTATTCCACAACGTCTTTCCACTTGTTTGAAGGCTCTCTGACAAGATTCAAGAAATTCCAGTAGAGCTTGTGAACGTCCATCCTGAACTTTATCATGATGTCAATTGGGATTCTTTTCACTCCATTTGCGCCAGATTCGATCATTATCATCATTTTTAGCAAGCATTTTTCAAATGCCTACAAAAGCCACAGAAATGGACTACTCCTAGAAAGACGACTGAATATTATGACTTCTCACATGAACATGCAGAACAATTTTTATCACCCAATAGGTTCCATGTTTTAAATAAAGATTTCGAGCAAAGACCAAAATGTAGTCAAGAGTTTAATGAGAGTAACACTCTGAAAACCACTTGCCCAAGAAAATCCATCACACTAGATAATAAGTCAGTTATACATTTATCTAAACTAAAACTTTCACTCGACGATGTCTCTGTCTTGGAGCTTCGACTGATTTTCTGCCCAAGCATTAAGAATTTCAACAAGGCGTTTGATCGATTGTTTTGTATCATTGCTTTTCTTCGAAATAATAAAAATAGATGAATATGGAAGCGAAAGATATTGTTTAGGCTAAGAAAGAAATAATTATTTTCAAGTTATGTGAATTTTCTTTAATTGCTTATTAGTTTATGAAACAAACATTTGTTTTTATTTCGAATTATTAATGTGCCAAAATCTTTTGATATCTCCGTAAATATCTGAAGTAAATCGTATTCATCAGCCTACTATGTTCGAAACGCTATTTGATTATAAATGGGATGGTTTTAACCAAATGCTAAAAATATATTTTACATTCCATTAATATGGTTTAGCATAACATTGCAGAAGCTGGAATCCAATGCCGAAAGTAACAAATTATGAAAATGCATATGTATGATGATATAACTTCCAAAAACAAATAAAAGCTTAATATTCTGGATCTGTCTGTGAAAGGAATATATATACTAAAGAAGAATCTTATAGAAATTGTTAGTTCCTATATGGAAAAATATATCCAAAACGAAATTGAAATATTTTGAGAAGATCTATTACACACAAGATCGCGAAGCGAATATCGTAAGGATTTAAAATGATAAACTCGAAAGAAATAAACGATAAAAAAAACAACCAAAACTCTTCAGTAAATGAAGGGAATTTGTTTAAAAAAATTTAGATGCAACTTATGTTCTTAAAGAATGAAATGTAAAAAAAATGGAAAAAGTGAAATGCCCAAAAGCAATATAAAATCTTTATGTCAATGGGTATTGATTCACTTCAGTAGAAATTTCCAAGTATTAGAAAATATTCAGCATTGATGCCGAATGAATGAATGATGAAAGAAAAACAATGATAAATACCCGTAAGAGCAATGATGTAATACCCATATCGAAGAATCTAACGCACCTTAATTAAAATTGATAGATGAAAATATCTGGGATTAGATAAAATCCACTACTTCTGGATTAATTCTTGATCAGAATTACTCTTTTCCATGAATACTAATCCAGACAGATAGCACACAGTTAAAGAAATGAAGCCTCGTTTCTAATCCGCATGAAGTAACAACTTCCGAATTCATCGAGTTTAATGGCCAAGACCATGTTTTCCTTCCCATTCATTTTGATATTTACACCAGGAAAATAAATTTATTATCACGAGTAAAGACATTTGCCTTAGGCCATTTTCCAATAAAAACAACTCTTCAAAGATTTTGAAACGTGATTAATGCACGAACTGTTAATCGTAAAACATGTTTTGAACATCTTTAGTTTTCGAACTTGAAATTTTCAAGAATACATGATTTGGGAAAGTTTAACGAATAACAGATCGAATGCAGCAATAAAGTTCTTGCACGAACTTTTTGTTCGATACGGTGTTCCGGACACCATAGTATCGGACAATGGAACACAATTTACAGGACATGAGTTTAAGAAATTCTGCTAAATGCATGTTTACCCCGCCCTGCCAGCCGAGGTCAAATGGGTAAGCAGAACGATTGGCTGATAATTTCAAGCGAGCGCTGAAAAAGTAAGTAACGCGTTGGAAAATGACGAAGTTCTAACTAAAGGTTCTAACTTAAGGGTGTACAGAATAACGCCCAATCTGAATACCAGTTCAGACAAGTCGTCTGCAGAGCTAATGGTCGTTCGAAAGATTAAACCGATTTTCAACAAATTGTTGCCAAAGGAAAAAATGTATAGACAAAATACAAAAAATTCAACTAAACATTTTAATGTCGAGGACAAAGCCCATTTCAAAGTATACAAGAAAGTTAAAGAGAGTTGGCATGATAGTGCAGTGACTGAAAGAATTGCAATCATGATGTTTTTCATAAAGGGCCAACGATGGGAGCATAAACGACACCTAAATCAATTAAAAATCAAACATACAGAAGAAAGGACGGAAATTCTAATGGAAGTGTTTTACGACATGTTCGACATACCAGCACAGAAAGAGATTGAGCCTAGAAGGAGCAGTTACAAAAAACGTAAACTGACTGAACATTTAGAAATAATTCCTAAGCGGACAAAGTACTGGACATTTACCAACAAGAACCCTTAACAAGAATCTTTAACAAGAACGGGGTATATTTTACAAATGCCGAAGAACGTTTGACAAAAAACCGTTCTGCGTTTAATATAGACTACAAGCTGAATTCGCACCCCCACATACTTTGATAACTGTTAAATATCAACCAATATAGACGGAAAGAATAACTATTTGAATTATATAGCTATTGACTTGTGAGACTAATGGTGTTACCTCATATAATTATAATTACGTTTATACCGCTCGGTAATCGAATATCATATGGAAAGAAAATGATGAAGCGCGCTTCATATGAAAGCAAAACGATTTTGTCTCCAATATACAAAATTTAACAAAAATTAACAAAGCAAATAAAGATCATCCCATCCAACGCAAAGTTAAAGGGAGAACCCCCAGTTAGCATTTGGAAGCTTGCAGAAATCAGCATCGCCAAAAGTAACAAGACGGTACGTGGTAGATTTGTCAACAGCTGCATAAAAACTACGCTTGTGTGCAAAATTTTACATCCATATTCTTCTAAAACATGACTAGGATTGTATTTAGGCATAAAATTTACAGAAAAGATATCACAGATCTCATTCTAAAAATAAACATGACTTGCATATTCATTCTTAATATGTTACAACAGATTTGAAGACATATATACTAATTACTGTCGTGATTTATCATTGAAGAACAACTCCTTTTTGACAAACGTGTGTTCTGAACATGCTCAATTCATTAGCATAAGAAGACTCTGGAACATCCGTTGTTCCGACATCTTTTTGACTCGTGAGCCAAAAGCATCTCGAACTAATGCATCTAACAAGAGTTCGTGGATCTTGTTTATAATTTCAGCAAATTATTTGCTGATGCATGCTGATATCTGCCAACGCAAAATAAAATTGGTCCCCAATGACAAAATACAATTGCGATTAGCATATTCGTATTCGATTATGTTGGAACGTATTAAGAATGATCATTCAAATCCTCGTCTTGATTATTGACTTCCCCGTGCACGTGACGATTTATCATCGGTTTATAGATACCAGCACACATAAGAAATATGTCGAAGACCCGTACATACTTGTTAAATTTATTAGGCTTCTTAGATCCATTAGTCAGTTTTTGGCTTAAGAGACACCACGCTGAAGAAACATCAGGTGTATCAGAATCCTTTTATGCTTATGAATCGAATGAGTTATGAACACACATTTGTCTAAAAGGAGAAGCTATTCTCTCATGACGAAACACAACCGCAATTAACATTTTCATGTTCAAATATGCAAAAGCATATTAAATGCATAGGATCCTTTACCTTTGAACGGCACATCGAGAAATTAATTTTTTGTAACTAAACACTTTCAAACTTCGGACACTGGTAGAATGTGTCACATAAAACATCTTTTACTCTTAGTAATGTTGAGAAAAGTTTATATTTTCAAAATTATTTCGTGTTAAAGTTGTCGTATTTCGGTAATTGCAACCAATCAATGACGTGTATTCAGCTGAATAAAATTACTGCCGTTGTTTGTCAACAACAACTATCGGTGGTGTATATTTCGTTTGTCACTGCTATTTATGATCTCGTTCGTGAGTTTGTACTTGTTTTAGCTTTAGGGTTTTAGGGTTAGCGTTAGGGTTCAGGTTTTAGTGTTAGGGTTTGGGTTTTAGGATTAGGGTTAGGGATTTAGAGTTAGGGTTAGGGTTAAGGTTTTAGGGTGACGGTTAGGGTTGGAGTTTTAGGGTTAGGGTTAGGGTTGGGATTTTAGGGTTAGAGTTACGGAAAAATGTGAAAAATGAAGAAATTGTAGGGGGAAAATGGAATCTTTTCCCTTTGAACGGCACATCAAGAAATTAATTTTTTCTAAGTAAACACTAAGCAAACGAAAATAATTCAACAAACAAAATAGGCAATTTCGAAAACGCTAAAATAACTAATAACTGAATTGATTAAACTATACACACGTGTATCTCAAATGTAAATATATCAGAAATAACAGTGACAAACTAAATGTACACCGCCGGAACGTCTTGTTGACAAACCACAGCAGTAATTGTTTTCACCTCAATAGACGTCATTGCTTGGTTGAAATTATCGAAATACGACAACTTTAACACGAAATAACTTCAAAAATAAACAATTTTCTTAAAAACGCCAAGAGTAAATGATGTTCTAAATGACACATTCTACCAGTATACGAAATTTGAAAGTGTTTAGTTACAAAAAAATATTTTTTCAATGTGCCGGCCAAAAGGAAAAGATCGATACTCGACGTTTACTGAGCATATGGCCATTTAGTAAAAATGAACAATATACCTGAAATTGAAATGTAAAACTTAAAAGAAAAATACATCAGAATACATAAGAAAAACGCAAATGCACTGAACTAAGGCAAATCAATAAAACAAACTGCGTGCAAATAAAACACGAAGATAGACCTCACATCAGCAAATGAAAAGGGAAGGTAACATCAAAACATCAATATAACCCAGCCCTAAACACTCTGCGAATAGTGACGAACAACATCTCATAAAATATAAGCATGAAAAGAAATGTGACAAAGATTTAAAAATAGAAGAATTCTAAAAGTAGAAATCACGAATATGGTACTATAGTTTATACTTGTTTAATAATTTAAATGAACAGAACTTTCTACGAATCAACAGAAATACCTATTATTTTTTAAAGAGCTATGAAATAATAACATCAATAAATATGTTAACCAGACTATCACAAACCTAATGAAAATAACCCGAATAATGATATTACCAGATTAAACGAAATATGTTGTAGCAGCCTGTCTAGTTATTAATAAAATAAATGCTCATTCACTCCTTTAGATATTTTCATATAGGAATACAGAAAGAAAAAAACAATGAAATATACACAAAAAAATAAATAAATGTTTTCTCAATCATTATTTGAAAGACAATAATAAACAAAGGAACGGCAAACGCTATAGAGATATGGTATAAGATATTTGAAAAGACAGTTACCCGAAATGAAAAACTCCTAAAAGAAGATACACTAATTCGCAAAGTATTTGTATTTCATAGACATAGAGTTCAGAAAAAAATATTTTCAAACGAACAGAAGTGATTCTGTAAAGGTATATATGGTAAAATGAGATCGATTACAGATAAGCAGGGTAGTAACCAAAAGATGTCTTTTTTATATCGACAATTTCACGTTTATACGAGGTCGGACCATAAATTATCGGGATTGTTGCTATAAAAAGAAAACTACAACACATAACAATTTACTACGTAATCACCTGCGAAATAATTCCCTTCTGAAGCAATATACCTCATTCAGCGGCGTTTCCATTCAAGGGCGAATTCTTGGAACTCCTTTTTAGGAATAGCGATCATCTGCCTCGTCTCCTCTTGGATTTCTTCGATGTGTTGAAATCTTGTGTGGGAACTTCTACTGCGAAGACAAGTGGAGGCGCAATGGCCCAGTGGTTAGGGAAGCAAACTTGCGGTCATAGGATCGCGGTTTCGATTCCCAGACCGGGCGTTGTGAGTGTTTATTGAGCGAAAACACCTAATGCTCCACGAGGCTCCGGCAGGGGATGGTGGCGAACCCTGCTGTACTCTTCCACCACAACTTTCTGTCACTCTCACTTCCTCTTTCTATTGTACTTGTATTACTAAGGGCCAGCCTTGTCACGCTGAATATCCCCGAGAACTACGTTAAGGGTACACGTTAATTTCACGAGCAGGCTGTTCCGTTGATCGGATCAACTGGAACCCTCGACGTCGTAAGCGACGGAGTGCCAACAACAACAACTGCGTTTTGGTTTTGAAATCATAGCCATAGACGCACGATTCGTCACTTGTTATAACCGTTTTCAAAAAGTTTTCATCTTCCTCGACACAATGAAATAGATCCTGGTAAATTTTTGCCACAAGGGCAGCTTGGAGGAGGTGGAGATGAATCGATTACATCGACTCCCGTGTTCAACTGATACTTATTTTATCGACCAGAAAGGATGAAAGGGAAAGTCAACCTCGGCGGAATTCGAACTCAGGACATAAAGACGGGCGAAATACCTCTTAGTATTTCATCCAGCGTGCTAACTATTCTGCCAGCTCACCGCCTTATTCAGATGAAATAACTCTGCTCGGAAGATGTTAGGTGATTCAATGTTTAGCCGAAGCCTCTTCATCTTAGGATGAGCCTAAAGCTTGGAGATGTATCGCATGTGTGACCAATATTCTATTTATCGAAAGTACAAAGGAACTCTATAATCAAGAAATCTATAGTATTGAATTCAACAGCAAGTTGAGAATTTTATATTCTGGTACCTTTTAATTGTAATTTTGGCACTGTGTAATTTTATTCTTTTGCTGTTGTTCCAGTGTTGGGGTCATTATTTTGAACAATTTTTTTTGTAACGATTACTTACTAATGCTAAAAAGCAATTATTTCTTTTTGCTCGTGTTTTGTAATCTTTTATTGATTTTCCATTCTTTTCTTGACACTTTTGTAGTCCAACTTCTTGGTGTTGGTGTTGCATTGACTTTATTTTAACCCTATTGTTGATAAATCATTTTGGATTGGAATGGAAATGTTCGTTTTATTAGAAAGCTATTGGTGAATGATGGTAAGCAAGGATCTCTTGCTCAGAAGTTCTTCGTTTTAGGCCACGTCTTTTTGTTATCTTATATTTCTTTTGTATTTGACTGCCTCACTTTTTCAGTTTATCGTTTTCCTATTGATTGCATTAAAGATTGATAGATGATTTCTTTTATTTTGAAAGTTTTTACTGTTTATTTGTTTACCATGTTGTTTGGTTTTTGATATTTTCCCTTTTTTGTAAATTTAAGTAGCTACTTTCCTTTTTAGTAACGATGGTTACTGTATTATCACAACTTAGACTGACGTTATTGATGTCTGTGTTTACATCTAATATACTCTGTGTTGCTTAGGCTTGTATCTTTGAATGTTTATGCTATATTATCTTTGAGTTTTATCCATGAGAAGTACTTTTGTTTGTCCAGAAAGACGTGCATTGTTGTTTATAAGTGTTCATTAATTTCCAGCTTTAGATTTTCACATATCTATTTATGGCATTTCTCATTCTTATTTTTCATATTGCCTTTTGTGTACAGTTTTGTTTGTGCCGTTCTGGTGCAGTTTTCGTTGGTCAATATTCTGTTGGAGTTGTGGAGTTTCTCGAATCTTTTTTAACTTAAATTATTCGTTTAACATGTATATTTGTATTTTAGAGGTTTGTGTCTTCAGCGGTCTTAGTTGTCGTTAGTTGTTTCTGTTTGGTAATTGTGTTTTGGGAATGTAGGTTTTCTCTTTGATATTTTAAATTTCTCCTCTCTTCTTCAGTTAGCTGCCATGGTATGGGGGTTCAGCTATAAACTTACACACGGACTATTTTCTCCAAAACTTTAATTCTAATTTATTGTCATTTGTTATAATTTTGTAATACAATCTCGCTGTAAAATATTTATGTAGAAGGAAAATACATTTCTTTTGTGACTATTTATACTGTTCCTGTTTTATTTGAAAAACATGGAATGAAAGATCTTTATATAGATTGTCATTATGTTTGTCGGCCAACTTTTTACATGTTTTTATCGATATAAAGTAGCTTGCTTACCAACCACATGGTCCCGGGTTCAGTCCCACTGCGTGGCATCTCGGGCAAGTGTCTTCTACTATAGCCTCGGGCCGACCAAAGCCTTGTGAGTGGATTTGGTAGACGGAAACTGAAAGAAGCTCGTCGTATATATGTATGTATATATATGTATGTGTGTATGTGTTTGCGTGTCTGTGTTTGTCCCCCGCAACATCGCTTGACAACCGATGCTGGTGTGTTTATGTCCCCGTAACTTAGCGGTTCGGCAATAGAGACCGATAGAATAAGTACTAGGCTTCTAAAGAATAAGTCCTGGGGTCGATTTGCTCGACTAAAGGCGGTGCTCCAGCATGGCCACGGTCAAAAGACTGAAGCAAATAAAAGAGTAAAAGAGTAACTCATGATTCTTCCTACATATTGTGCAAGAAGTTTTAAGTATCCTAAAAAAACTATTTGTTACCTGATGGTAGGGTGACCAAACAGTCTGCTATTAATTTAACCAATGTAGTAATTGTTTAAACGTATGAGGAATTCACCCAACACCAGAAACATTTGCAATAAATCAATTATGTGTGGTAATGTTCAATAAATTTTCTTGCGTATTATTTACGTAGTTATCTCTTCAAAAGTTTTTGATTTAGCTTGTTACTTGACAATTGTTTGGCATCCGGGTGCCTGACATACGAAATACCTTCAGGCGCTCACTGCCTTCTGCTAGTAGGACAATGCGATCGGAGGAAATTTACGTAAGGTATATATAGAAATCTAGTGGTGGTAAGAGCCATGACGTTCTCGGGGAAACATTAGGCATCGATGAGGATAAACTTATCTGTTTCGGAGAACTTTCGGACTTGGTAGTACCGAGGGAAATTTCCAGAAATCCCGTGATGTGCGTAGAGACGAAATCTTTCTGCACACGCACAATGTCCGAGTATTGATAATTTGTGGATTTATGTCGAATAGTTGTTATCGCATGTGGGGCACATCAGACAATCAGCCGAATGAATCGTGTAGATCGCACCACCACACACCTTTAACAAAACAGAGCAGGCGGTGTAGCTCTGTCTGTTGGTTAAGGCAAAAAAAGTGTGGTGGACACGGTCGAAAGTGTTGAAGAGAGATACCTTCTGATTCGGTCATACCGTCATCGAATTTGTTAAACTCCACTTGGAAAGGGAAATGAGGTTAGAGAGCAAAGTACTACTTCCCTTTCCAGGTGAATTTGTGAAAAAAAAAAAGAAGATCAGTGAGTGTGGCAATTCACTGGCATTTCTGTCAATTCACTGTCATCCTCATCAATGCACCGGTAGTTAATAAAAGAAGTTATTATTTTTGGCACTTAATTTATCGACACCGAAAGGATAAAAGTCGACCGCAGCGAAATTTGAACTCAGGATTTAAAGACGGACGAGATGCTGCTAAGCATTTGACTGGCGTGCTAACAATTCTGCCAACTCACCACCCTCTTAAGGAAAAATACCCAAAGAGAGCTAATTATGCTGATGTTGAAAAAGCCCTTACCCATCAATGGTTAGTGTCTTCTGGCTGAAAAACAGAGACAGAAAACTTTATCATAGGAGCCCACGATCAATGCCTACCTACAAGAATCTACCAGACCAACATATTAAAGAACGGCAATAGCCCATGTCGTTTATGTAACAAACAAAAGGAAACCATCAATCATGTTGTTCCTATGTGCAAATTTCTTGCGCCTACAGAGTATCTCAACAAGCATGATAGAGAAGCATAGTATATTCACTGGGTAATTTGCAATGACTTTTGAGAGAAGTAGCAGGGCACGTAATTGGCCCGTAACTCATCGGGTTTTGCGTTTCATCATTTTCAAGCAGCATATAAATTATCTCTTGGGTAATCCAAGATGGCGTTTTTTTCTGAGTTTTTCATTATGTCAGAACAACACTCAGATAATTGCTAGCGTGGTGATGCCAGAGCATTCAAACACAAGTTTGGTATCATATCATACCCAGGAGATTTCTATTTATGACACTTTGATGAGGTTTTTTTCAGTCCCTTGACGGTGATAGCTTCCCAGTTCTGTTCTACAGTCACCATTCTTTATTCCGCTCTTGCGGTCCATATACAATTTTCATTAAATACCTTGTTACCACTCCATATACTTTTCCGGGAAGTTTCCACCTCATGCATTTCAAGCGGGTCTTTAATTTCTATTTGCTTTCCGAATTCTCTCTAAAAAAGTTTCGCACCCGTTTTGAATAGTTAGAAGCTACCTCTTTTATCAAACCTATGGATACGTTGTGCTTTAAGCCATAGATTTTGATTTACTAACTCTTTGCATTTTAGTACTTAATCCATGTCAGTTAATTTATACTTATACTACACTGTTCTGACATTCCCTATTTTGAAGTTGTTCTCTTTAGATAATTCATCTAATATAGAAACTTCACGCCTAAGCAGTTTAATTTCTTTGTTTGTTCTTTCCATTTTGGCTGTTTTTGCATGTTCCTTTTGAGTCTCATTTTCCTTTACTTTGATGCATACGGATACTACTGCACATATGAGGTGATTTAACGAAGTCGCATTTTGGTTCTGGAAGGATTTCGCTAGAGGCGTAATTACACATTTTTTATTGTAAATAGGTTAGACGTCTTCTATCATTTATTTCTGTATGTTGTGAGATACTGTATTCATGTATGATATGACATTTGCATTTTGGATTTTATCAATGTCCTCTATAAACAAAGCTTCTGCAGTGATTTCTATTTCATGAAGGGTCTCATGTCCTGCCGTATTATTTTCGTCTTGGTGCGCCTCGTCTCCTGGCATATAATCAACTTAATGTTGTAGTTTATTAACTGTAACACTTCCTTCTAAGTTCGAGTTGTTAATTTCTACTGCGTACTATTCATTGTCATTATTTCAATTATTGTAAACAACATTTTATATATCCTCTATTTCAGCAAGAGTAAGTGTGTTGTTATACATATCTCTACGTTCGTTTGCTAATTTGTTTGCGTTTATAATTTCCCGAAAGTTTTCTCCGACATTGTCTCCCCAGATGTTATAACATCGCCCAGTGATATTTCTCTCTGATTTATTCAGTGTTGAGTAAAAATCTGTCACAAGATGTTTTTTTAGTAGTTCTCTATCTGTGTCAGACTGCGTCCTCTTTCTGCGCGAGATAGATATATTCTGACTGTTTCTGCTTTGTGGTGGTGATTTCGGTAGGCTGTTATTAGTTTTCTGGTGTTTTTATCTACGTTCTTCAATTCACTAATCTTCCAGCATATTGTGGTGAAGCTGTAGTTTATGACTGGTATGGCGAGAGTGTTTAACCCAATTATCTTATTTTTAGCATTGAGTTCAGTGCTTAATATTAGTCTAAATTTTCTGCAGTATTCTCTCCTAATTTTCTCTTCCATTTCTGTGTTTTATTTTAGCTAGTCTGTCAATTCCTAGATATTTGTCTAGGCGATTATGGTCTAATTCTTATTTCTTTTTCTCTGCCGAGTGCTGTGTTTTCAGTGCTAATTGATTTGTCACTTTGGTACATTTTCCAATCCCGTGCTGATCCTGATGTCCTTGCTGAAACTATGGACATTTTTAGAAGGGCTTTCTGTTCTGTGGTATTTTTAGCGAACAGTTTAAAGTTAACCGTGTATAGGGGATGATTTATAGTTTGTTCATAGCATCTGTAATCTATGACGGTTTCATTAAAAATGTCTGAAAGTGGAGTGAGAGCAGTGTAGAAGTACAGGGAGGAGGGGAACAACGAGTTTCTTTAAAAAAACTTATCTTCTTATGAGTATAGAGTAGCTTTAATGACTTGTGATTCATTTTCCAGCGTTATGCTGGTTTTCCAGTTTGAAATTGCATAATTGATATATTTTAGAGGTGTTGGAGCTACTTATTTGTGTGGAAAGACTCCAATAACTATGAGTGTAGGACATTGTCGAGTGTAGGACATTGTCGAGTGTAGGACATTGTCGAGTGTAGGACATTTCTCGTAATGAAGTCAAACTGGGGTTTGTTTTTCTCCTTTTACAGTCCTCTGTAACGGTTTGATTTACCAGAAGCTGCTCTTTACAACCATACATCCCTGCCCGACATCCGCTTTTGATCTTCTAGTATGACATCGTTTTCCAGGTGTATTACAAGGCGGTTATAAATAACTGATGTAAGGTATTGTAGGTTGTTAATAGGCATGTTATTGAACTATAATTTTGTGAGTGAATGGTGTTTTGTATGGGTACTGGTGAGGTGTTTCAGCTAGCAGTTGGTTTTCTCCAGTTACTGATAGTCCGCAGTGAGTTCCTCATCAATTGGATAGTATTGGTGCGCCATAACTGTGATGCTATTTTGCTCTTCCTTTCGATTTCCCTATTTATACATTGAGCATTTTTATCTTGATTTTCTCGTTCGCTCCATATACCTTCCCATTATGATTGAATCTCTGAAGTTGTAGCCATATAATGTATTGATATGTGTTTTTGGTTTAACTTTCTGCAAGACTGTGTAAATTTCTGTATTATTTTTATTATTATTATCATTATTATTATTATTAATATTATTAATATTATTATTATTATTGAGTGACAGCAGCGCAAGCCATGAAAGTGAGTGTGGGGTACAAATATACGAAGCCCAATATACCCACCACTACTTTCATTTCAAGATAACTTAGCACATACCTTGCAGGTGGGACGTAGTTGGAATATTCAGCTCGAGTAGCCCTTCCTGTTCAAAAGGTCCTTGAATAAGGGTTGTTTAAGAATGTTGAAAGAAACACCCATGTTTTCAAAGGTGAATTATTCAAACTCCAAAGAATTGCTTTCAACACATGATTTTGATGCTCCTCCACTACTTCTGCTCGTGATCAGAGTTGCATTTATCTTCAACCACTAAGCGACAGGCTTAACTGGTCAAGGTGAAACAACTGGCAAGCAAATCTGGTGTTGAGCAGAATATTTGCTGCAGCATCTAATACCCTGCCCGCTAAAAGCAATTATTATAACTATTACTATGAGTGAGACGGTGAGCCAGGGGAATTGTTAGCATGTCGAACAAAGTGCTTAGCTGCATAACTTCCGACTTTACTTTATGAGTTCAAATGCCACCGAAGTTCACTTAGCTATATACTCTTCCTGGAGAGAGTAAGGTGCGAAAACCTGGCAAAGCTGTTCTAATGTTTCCAACTGTCTGAGAAGTGCCGACTAGATTTCCTGTATGTGGCAATATAGATATGGCTAAATAGTATCAGGTCAGTCAAATTGAGTATTAGATTGAGTATTCTTTTGACTTGAGAATATAGATATTAATTGTTATCCAAACTGCAACGTAGTCAACTTCACCGACCAAAAATTTGTGATTCGTACGTTTGGTCTAGAAAGGTTGAGTACTGGATAAAGTACGCGTCTTTGTCGGTGCGCCAACTTTATAGAGACTGAATGAGAGAACTAGTTAAAAAACAGTTGACGGGAGTAATCTTCAACCAGTTAGTTAGCCTGATAAGGGCTTTTAGATTAGAGTAGATAAGGTTTTATTAAGGAAATATGACAGGAAATTCTAGACTTGAAGGGGAGCTAGCTAATTAGAAATGTAGAAGAAGCGCCTAGGAAAGGTATTCAGACCGGCGTACTGGCATGACAACTTATACATCACGTAACATCATAGGTGTGTAAGTAAACTGGCATAGATAGGGGCAGGTTGAATTTAGATAAATAAAAAGATTTTGATTGCATTGATCATCAATGCTTGGCGACTGTCCTCACGGCAGCTGGTTCCGACCCTGTTTTCAGAGTAAATGGCCTTATATCTGAACCGCTCATCATCATGCGTTTGGATCCACTGTCCCTTGTTCCGTACGTAATGGCACACGAAACAATATTGTGGAAATTAGAGGTATTTAGGGGAATTCTGTGTAGAGCAAAACATAATCAGAAAAATTATTGAATCTGCAGTTCAGCTGTTAGAGAGGGAGTCCTTACTGCCCGACAGCAACGTGGAGCGTTTGACAGAAGACCGGTTAAATTATTCGGGGTTTGAATAGATAAGAAAGAATTTGGGTGAACTGACTAGAAGAGTAGCCTATCTTACCCGGAAATAGCCCGATAGAAAGCCATCTCTGAACGGTAGGGTGGAGGTAGCAGACGCATGCATTACCACTAGACTGCCGTACGTGGTCTCGTTCCATGGCAGAAAAAAATTGGATCGCTTGCTCTTTTATTTTCCGTTGAAAGGACGGGTTTCGCTGGTCAGTCGGTCTATTTGCTGTCAACATTTGCTGGGTGGAGCACTGGCCATGCCCTGGCTCATCATTCGCGAACGTGCACTGGAGCTACAGCATCTTCAGCGCTTTCTCGACAGTTAGTAGGTCTAGACGTAGTTTGTTAGACTCCCGTTTCTCTGGCTCGATCTTTTATACAGGTGCAGAACTGGATTAAGCAGATACCGAGAAGGGTATCTTGCATCTAGAGTATCATAACGTGCCCACAACTCTCTAAACAACAGGCAACGTGTTCGATGAAATTAGTTCCATGCGAATGCGAGGACGGCTATATTAGCAACAGCAGCAACGTAACAAAGATAATAATAGCACCAACATGAATAGCAAAGCATACGTAGCGATAGCAACACAAACAAGCAGAAGAAGAAGAAGAAGAAGAAGAAGAAGAAGAAGAAGAAGAAGAAGAAGAAGAAGAAGAAGAAGAAGAAGAAGAAGAAGAAGAGCAGTGACGAAAGGAATTACAAAATTAAACACGAAGCAAAACACGATGACTAAGAACAACAATACCAATAACCGGGCCACTCCCGCT
Source organism: Octopus bimaculoides (assembly GCF_046866305.1). Taxonomy (NCBI): domain Eukaryota; kingdom Metazoa; phylum Mollusca; class Cephalopoda; order Octopoda; family Octopodidae; genus Octopus; species Octopus bimaculoides. The sequence continues at coordinate 76,621,364 of NC_142933.1, forward strand.
GGAGTAGCCTCCATATATCAATTACTAGAAGACAAGTGGAAAAAAGTACAGGACCTCATAAAATATAGAAAAGTTGAGAAGGCCGAATCTTGTCTCCAATCCAGAAACACTAGTTGCAACTGATGTTAAGACATGATCGCTGCTGGTTGAAAACTCGTCGCCCACCGTGAAAGGGTCCTCTGGGACATATGCTGGAACAGACAGATTGACATATTGGAGAAGAGAGTTGAAATAGGGGTGTTACTTTGGCGATTATAATGATCGAGAATCAGTGAGGGTTCCCTGGTCACCTCTGGTTGATACATTGATAAGCTATTGTGGAAATACCAGTTAGGCGCTGGAGTCGATGTAATCGACCAGCCTCCTTCCGCGCCCCAAAAGTTTCAAGGCCCTGTGCCTAGAGTAATAATAATAATAATTATTGTTGTTTTCCTTATTAAGGCGACGACCAGGCAGAATCGCTAGCATGTCGGGCAAAATGCTCAGCAGCTTTCGTCCGTGGCTGACTTTGCCTTTCATCCTTCGGAATCGATAAATTAAGTACCAGTGAAACGCTGAGTTCGATGTAATTGACTAGACTTCACACCCGAAAACTTCAGGCCTTGTACCTATAGTAGAATGACTTAATATTATTATTGTTGTTGTTAAGTTGACGAACTGACATTATGTTGTCATTACGTAGGCTGAGTTTACCTTTCATCCCTTTGGGGTTGATGAAGTAAAGACCATTTGCATGGAAAGAGGTTGATGTACGGGATTAGATCCCATTCACCCAAAATATCAGGCCTTCTGCCTTTAGTGGAAATGATTGTGATTAATATTTTTATTTCTATTTCTATTAATACTAACAGTAGAAAGATCAGTAGGGGCAGTTGTAGCATTTTCTATTTGCAGGGGATTATATAAATTGTATATTGAGATTTCATGACTTCAGTTTTGGGAAGTATTAGTCATTAAATTGAAAATGCCTTGCATGAAATATGTAGTATGCGCTGCACGACTAATTTTTGAAATCTGTGTGTAGTCGTTTGCAGAGCTGGCTGCTATGGTGTTTATTTAAGTTATTTTTCCTTAACTTATACACAGATATTATTGGTGTTAGTTTTTCACTCATTATCCATATCTAGTTCATTATCAATTCGGTGAGATTTTTTTAAAAAATTGCTTCGGAAGAAAATGATATGATAATAGCTTTGATAATTTCTCTTCCCCTTTGATCAGTTACATGTTTATCTTTGATCTTTTTACAAATCTAATCACGAACATCCTAGAATATCATAGCCGTTACATTCTCCCTTACGAAGCATAATGCGTGCATGTATAATTTTCATTTCAACAGAACCCCGTTCCTCACCGAAGCATAGATTTCTTCCAAGAATCATTATGTTGATCCTTAATGATATTTATGAGGAAGCAGCAAACTCTCAAAATGAGGGAGGAAAATACCTGGGGGCGTTATCTGCCACCATAACAGAAACAATCTAACTTATGAACTATAATTATGATTATAATGAGGTGATGAGAAATATTGGATCAGTGGCTAATATGAAATTGATCTTATCTGTGCAGGTGTTGATGACAAATATGAAAATATGTCTGTTTTAGTAGAGAGACATATTTAGTAAAACCTTTCCTATTCAGGTCTTTATCTGTACCAAATGTATGTCTTACTCAATATTTTAAGTTTTAACTTCAATTTTAATTTAAGATCCGTTATCAGAGTAGTGTTAGCACATCATTCAAATAATTTACTCATTGTTTACTTCCAGTTGAGAATATAGGCTCCATTCTCGTAGTTTCATTTAATGGGGGTTTTTTTTTTATATCTATAGCATTCGGAAACATTTATGGTTTGCTTTGTCAGATATTTTAGCAAACTAAGGCTACATAAAATTTTTGATATTGACATTTTGTGAATTATGCTTCTGTCTATCAAGCAACGTAACTTTTTATCTTACATTTGTGCCGCCGTGTTAATAATATTTTCTATTTTGTCAGAGTGTGATTTCTTTACTTGGTTAGACGTGTACTTATATTATTTCTGTACATTATCAGCAACATTTCACAATGTCATGTGAAGAGGAAAGAATTTCTGTGATTTATAATCTTTGCAAGTTTTTATTTAGTCTGTTGTATCCTTTATGACACATTTTCTAATCTTCTTACAAGAATCCTCTGCTGAAATGCCAGTCTGTTCAGAAGTATAGATATCAAGGATTATTGTCGACAAATAAATTATCAGTGTGAAGTTTAAATGTTCTTGAACTTTATATTTTGGAAATTAGTATTATTCCTTCTAGCTGGTTGTCTTCAAGAATTACATTTAACTCCTATTATTAGATATGACACAGTGTTACTGCTATTACACACTCACATACATCCTCGATTGCATATGAAAAAGTTATGTATCTATGTAACAAACTGGTAAAGATAGAACCTACACGTCAACATTTATTTTTATAGAAACTGGAGAATTTGTGCATTTTAAATTCCTTCTAATTGCTAGCAATCTTGATTGCGTTTCTAAATTCTAGGATATCTTTTGATATTAGATTATAAATTTGTTTTACGTTTGATCTCCAGAGATATTTGCTTGATATGTTTTTATGTGTTCAGGTTTGCTCTGTTATTTTCCTTGCATTATCTGGGCTTATCTCTGTGTAACGCCATGTATGTGGAAATTTATGCGATCTATACACACTAGCCTACAGAAAGCTCAATGTAAATACGATCTATATCACTGGGTGTGGTTTTTCCATGTCCAGATTGGTGGATTCGAGAAATCTTGTTGGTCAATACTTCTTAGACAGTTGCAAACGCTTGAATGTTACCGACTAATTTCTCGAACATCTGGTGTGTTATTTGTGTTGTAAATGCTGGTATTGTATTTGTGTTGTAAATGCTGAAAGGTGCTGGTTTCAGTGTTGTTGCCGGTACTGTAATTATTTTTGTTGTGTTCACATGCTTTTCGCATAGACACAGAAATCAGAGAATTAGGCCGCAGTCAGCCATGCAAATATTTGGAGAGAATATTACAGAAGAGTAAGACTAATATTAAACACTGAACTCAATGCTAAAAAAAAGATAATTGAGTTAAACATGCTATCCATACAAGTAATAAATTACAGTTTGGACATGATATTATTTGTTTTGAACGTTTATTTTTATCGTGTGAAGTTGGTAATATTCTGTTTACATGTTTGTAAAAGTTTATCTTCTTTGCATGAGATCGCTTCTTTTGCTTTTTCTCTGCATATTCTTGATAAGAGTTATTCCACTTTTTACTTTTATTATATAAATGAGGAGATTTGTTAAGGAAGTTTGATTTAATAATTCGTTTATATATCTTCGTATGTTATTCTCAATATCTGTTAATGTGTTAATGTGCTTAAAATGTGCATATAACAAAATTTAAATATTTTTCTATTTTCCATAGAACCCTTCTTGTTATATTTTAATGAACAATAAGCAGCGGACCCATTTTTTTCATCAAAATATAAATTAGTGCTCGTGTTGCATGTAGTTTTCAGCATGATGTAATTAAGATCCCAGTCAAAACTCTTCGAATGAACCTCAACCATATGTTTTAACTATATGCATTCCTAGTTGACTCTGAACCGGCTGCCTGTACTCATAGCTGTTTTGTTCGTTAAATTCCTTCTATGTTGGTTTATTTATGTATTTCTGTCTTGTGTGTTGCGATATCACACTTGCACTTCTAATCATATTTTGTTGAAAGCTAAAAGAAGGCAATCATAAATATCGGTTGGGATGAGGCTGGAAATTCTCATCACGATAAATGTGAGAGACTGGACAATGTTCCTCAAACTAATAAAATTCCCAGGATAACAGCAAATGCAGTTCAGGAGGAAGTAAAGAGTAGAAGGTCTTCTTGCTACAACTGAAAATACCAACTGTCCCAAAGACTTCTGCACTCAAAACCAACATAAAGTGACTGCAGAAACTAGACCTCCATTATTATTAACTTCAAAATAGCAACATCACCATCAACAGCAACAACCACAACACAAAAATCAACAAGCAACTACAACGACAGTATGTAACAGCAACAAAGATAATTACAGTCCCAGCAACAACACTGGAAGAAACCCTAACATCTACAACACAAACAACACACCAGACGTTTCAGAGATCCAGTCGCTAACATTCAGGCGTTTGAAACTGTCTGAGAGATACTGAGAGGATTTCGCGAATGCACCATTCTGCACATGGACAAACCACACCCAGTCTAGATTGTATTTACATTAAGTTTTCTGGAGGCTAGTCTGCGTAAAGTTACACAATATAAAGTGATCGGCTGCACAGACCACGGATTTGTAGGATGGACTTCGTAGGCAGGTCCCCTAGTTACTTGAAGCTGAACGCTTCTTTCTCGGTCCGTCAAGATTACAGTGGCTGGATTAGACAAGCAGGCGTTGAGCATTTCAATAGAACTTTGCTCGATTGCTCTGGACAAGTAAGGAAGCAAACCCTAACTGGACACATTACTGCAAATCACGCTGGCAGATATGGATGTTGCGAAAGGCCAAAAACAGACACTGAAGTAAGATAAATCATATCTGACTGCACAAGGATAAGTTGCCTAGATGATCTTTACACTATTGTAACGGACTTGTTCAACGATATTTAGCAGATGTCTACCACAACTGGCAACAACATGGAAGAATCTCCGGTTCTGTAAGGAGAGGATGGATGGCACGTGGTCCACATTGATACTTTTCACTCCATAACTATTGCAAAACTCAGAGGTCAAGCTGTTAACAAAGATTTAGGCTCTTCTCGATGGTCTGACTGAAGATGCGCAGACATGTGCTGTTGTAAACAGGTCAATTCACGAAAACCTCTACCGCAATTGATACATCATAGAAAGGGTAATTAAGTAACCTGGCATGTCGGTACCTGGATCAGTTGAAAGCTTTCGATAGGGTCGACTACTAATACTTGTCGGCTGTTTGCGAAAAGTGGCCAGTTTCGCCTCCATTTTCAGGAGCTACATCGTCAAATTATCAATGGTCAATTACTACCTGAAATCGTCAATATCATGCACTCTGTCAACACTCGTGTCTTATATGTAGACTGATTTTAGAGTCACTACTGCGGAAACTAGGTATGTTGAGGGACACCTCATGCGTACTAGGGTGTGGAAGACTGTTTTGGTATATGCAGACGACGTCAATGTAATAATTTCGGATACCAAGCACACCAAGTTGACCTGTACCACTCTTAAGGAAATGTGAGTCGTGACAAAAGCAATATTAGTAAATGTCAGTATGCTTGCAACTTGGCTTCTGCAGAGGCAGATCTATGCTGTCATGTATTGTGTGGTTATGAATGGATGGACTGGTTAAATTACCTTGGTTTTGAGACGGGACTCAAACTGAACAAGAACTGGAACGAGGTGACAATTGGTGTGGCCTGTTTAACCCAGAAATAGCTGAGAAGAAGCTATCCTTGAAAGGTAGGACGTCGGTGGCGAACGCCTACATTGCATCTGTCTTACATTACCGCCGTTTCAAGTTTGAATAGACGAGAGCGTTGGCTCTTTCGCTTTCTCTGGAAAGTCAATTTACTGACAACGTCCACTTCGTGAAAGTCTAGAGATTCCTTAGTTGATAGTGCGCAGACATGCACTGAGGTTACAACAACTCCAGCATTTTTAGAGAGTGAGTATATGTGTCTGCGTTTGTAAGACCTGTTTTTCCAAGCTCGTTTCTTTTACAGCGCTTCAGTCCTGGATGAATATCGGCAGGCACTTACAACCTTCAGCCAATGAGAGAATACTGTTGGTGAAAATTCCACATTAGCATTCTATAGAGGATCTGTAAAACGTTCAGTCTGGAGTCCATGAATAATATCAGAAATCCTTATATTGACACTATTATCGTAGATATTGTCGTTTGGAGGCAATCACTACAGGCACGGAAGTGCCGACAGCAAGATTGCTTGAGATGCGCGCATATAGATGAGATCGTTCTGCATTCGAAAGATCACTGCCCAATCATTTCTGACATAACTTATATGGGACGGATTTGGCTATCTGTGAGTCTCCTGTGAAAACTAATCACCACTTTATCTCCCTAGTAATCATGGAGAAAGAAATTGTGTAGTAAACAAAATTGAATGAGGATCTTCGGGGTGGTTCTTTCGTCTTTGGCCAAGCCTTCATCAACTTTTTCAATTTTTACTTGACAAGGAAAGCGAGCATAGAATGTGAAGTATTGCTTTCCAGTAAATTCGTTGAAAAGTTGAGACTGGTAAGAAGACTGAATGGCGAGGTCGCTTGCCTGAGACATCAGTGTGAGCATGCTATTTGTGGCATTTTCCCGGGTAGACATCGGAGATTTCCCCACATCTATTCGTGAATTGTTTAAAATTTTATTGTTACTTCATTAATTTTCCCTTTCATTTTTTGTGCTTTGTATCGATGTCTTTTGTACCTTTTCAGTAGGATCTTGTGACCAATAAATAAATAAACCAGTTTAGTTGTGATGTTGGTGTAATCGAATTATCCGCTTCCCTAAAATTGCTCGCCAGGTGCCAAAATTTGAAGCTACTGTTGGAGTTGTTAGCACGCCGGACAAAATGCTTAGAGGCATTTCACCGGTTCAAATCATTTTATTATTATTATTATTATTATTATTATTATTATTATTATTATTATTATTATTATTATTATTATTATTCAGTAGTCTTATTTTTATCACGTGCTTTCACTGCACTACCGAGTACAGCTGTGGTTTGCTGTGATGCTCTTATGGTTACTGTATTGAAAGTGTTTTACGTAGGATGTGTGCAGTGCCTAGTAGTGCAATTTTCTGTATGTTATATATATTTGTAAGTCCTTGTGTTTTTGTTATGTATTTATCTGAATATTTTTTTATCATATCCAATGCGCTCACTATGATAGGAATTGTTTCTGTTTTCAGACTCTACGTTCGAGTTACCTCTATTTCCAGGTTTTTATATTTTGAAAGTTTCTACATTTCTTTTGGAGAAACGTTGTTGACTGTTGGTATTGAAACATCAATGAAAAAACACATTTTTTTCATCATGATCTCTGACAACTATATCTGGCCTATTAGCCAACATTTTTCCATCTGTGTGTATTGGTATATCCCATAGTATTGTTGCTTTCTCATGTTCTGTGACCTTTTCTGGCGTGTGCCTATACCATCTTTTTCTGTTGTTATTCCGTAGTGTAGACATAGCTTCCAGTGTATGTAAGTCCCAACTCCGTCGTCTCTGTGAATATATTCCTTCTTAGCCAGGACTGGGATGCCAGAGATAATATGATCTATTGTTTCTTGTCCATTTCTACATATTCTGCAGTTACTTGTTATATTTCTTTTCGTAATATGTTTTGGTAATTTCTGGTGGGGAAGCTTTGGTCTTGTGTTGCAATTAAAAATCCTTCAGTCTCTGCTTTGAGTCCTGGGCTTCTCAGCCATTGCTGGGATTTTGCTTTGTCTATTTCTTTTGCGTTTAGTTTAGCCGACTATTTGCCATGAAGGGGCTAGTCTTGCCATCGTTTTATCATTATCCGTTGCTGTTATAGTTTATTTTGGATTTCATCTGATATGCAGCTTTTTTGTTTCTTCTTTATCTTTATAGTTGTTAGTTAGTATGACTTTTGTTTGTATTTGTCAGCTTACTTAAAGACTGAGAGCAGTTTTTTTTGTTTTGCTCGTGTTTTATCCTATCTAGTTCATTGATTCCTAAATACTTGTATGTTTGACTTTGGTCTGATTTTCTTATTTCATTTGCTTTATTTAGTGTGATGTTGCTACTCTTAACTAGTTTTCATCTTTTCAAAGTTGCTTTGGCACATTTTTCTAAGTCAAATTTCATGTTTATTTCTTTGTTATATCCATGTACTGTTTGTAGCAATGTTTCCAGCTGTTTATCATTTGTAGCGTACGGTTTTAGATCGTCCATGTATAAGAGGTGGCTGATTGTCTTGCCGTAAGAGTTGTATCCGCATCCATTTCTGTTTAGCATGTCAGATAAAGGTGTCAGTGCCAAGCAAAAAAGGAGTGGAGAGAGAGACTGTCTTTCTGGAATATTCCTCTTCTAATGGAGATGGCTTTGGTTTTTAGGAGTCCCTCTTTTGTTTGGAGCTGTATTGCCTGCCATTTATTCATAGATAGAGTGTATATATTTTATGATTACTGGTGCTACCTTGTTCATATCTAGTGTTTCTAGGATACATATGTGGGGAATACTATCAAAAGCCTTTCGGTAATCAATCTAAGCCATACTTTGATCTTTCCTTTTTCTGCGGCTATCATTATTATTATTATTATTATTATTATTATTATTATTATTATTATTATTATTATTATTATTAATATTATTATTGTTATTATTATCATTATTATTACTAAAAGCTAACGAGAATTTCAAAAATTTTAGGAAAAGGTAATAATCCGAGTGGGTATATTTTTCTGTAATCCTAATGTATATAAGCAGTGTTTAGTCAAGTACTAGCTTCCGGAGTCCGATGCCAAACATGGGCATTTTGAACTCAAGGTGATGCTCTGCTTCTGGTGAAATTACGAGGGGATAATCAACTACAAGTTCGTTCCAGAGGGTCGAACCATCAATGCGAACCTGTACTCCGAACAGCTGGAGCAGATGTATGCCATTGTACGGCAAAAATACGCGGCATTGGTTAGTGATAACGAGCAGCCCTTCTGCGGTAAGACAACGCAAAACCTCATACCGCTCGAAGGACCTGGAATAAGCTCTAGGAACTTGAGGGAATCGAACCGATGCCACACACAATATATATGGTCTGGACCTAATTCCCTCAGATTATTACTTGTTCCGATCTATGGATCACCAGCGCTCGCAGTGCTTCATCAACCAAGAGGAGGCTGAAGATTCAGTGAAGGAGTACTTCTCGAAGGACAAGGACTGGAATCAAAGAACTGTCAGAAAGGTGGCTTCTGGCGTTGCAACAAGATAACCTCTACTTTGAATGCTAGACTGCTTTTTGTGTAGTTTGACGAACAAAGCAAATATGTTACCAAAACATCACAAAACTTTTGATTCACCTCAATACTTTCCAGCTGAAACCTAACGGGGGAAAGTATGTCCTTCAACCCCGATGACACAAAAGTACAAGTGTCGCAGTTGATTTAAGGGTCTATTGTGATATTTGCCTTGCAATATGAAATGTTTATTATTGCTAGCGAATTTCTGGGTGTGTAGCTAAATTATCATCTTGTCGTTATCTCTAGGGTGATGCCGATCTCTATAATTAAATATACAAATGAATGAAATTGTAGTTTTAATTATTATTCATTCAATAGCATTATCAAATCATCATTAGCAAATCGTAATGAATTCCTCAATAGTATGACTGTTATAATAATTATCTTTACTTGTTTCAATCATTAAACTGAGACCATCCAGGGACACCATTATAATTCACTGATCCATATTGATACATTCTTAGTGTCTATATTACCGGACGGAATATTTAGCCACCATAGTCAGAGATTGATTGTTTCCAATTGTATTTTTGGAACTTCACTTAGTGACATATGCAATATTTTCCCCAACCATATTATATTATATTTACTATGTTCGTTCCTTCTCATAAAGATGCAGACGTTCATCCAGAAAGTTACTATATATTTACATCCAAAACTTTCTTATGGCTGTTGAAGTTTGAATTTCAAGGATCCTATTTTTGCTATCTATTATTTTTCTGTGTATAAGCAATGAAACAAACAACCACGCGTTTCCTCTAACAGGAAAGGTAAATATATAACTATCGAGCTAAAACTATAAAGTAGAATGCTTATTCTTTGAAGTTAAGTTTCTGTTCATTTACAAAAGAGCATGAATTAGCAGTCAATCGGAAAATATATCTTTCGTGTCTCATGTTACTCCTCTTCCTCTATATGCTCTTTCCTATGCTTGGTATTCTTTTCCTTTAACTCACATTACTATACGTATAACGTTTTGCATGGGTTTAGTCGCTTCGTGTGTTTCCTGGAATTTCAAGCAGCTCCTGTTGATTTATTGAAACCATTTTTGAATACATTCTTTTCTAGCAGATAGTTCAGATTCAAAGATTCCAATGTGGAATATTTTCTCTATTCATAAGAATAGTAACTCATGTGGTTCTTGAATAATAATATTTGTTAATAGTGCTGTCTAAAACACTACTAACATGCTGCATTTTGTCAATTACATTTGTGAAATTCCAATTTGGCCGCTACAGTTTATACTCTGCATTGGAATTCTTCACATTTGTAATTAATTCTATTTTCGTTTTCTCAAACATTATATGAATATTTATAAAAAAAAAATACTTTGCATACTTCTAAAACTTTTATGTTGTGTTTTAGAATATTTTGATGTCGAATACGTACTGAATATATAATGCAGTACGTGTCAATCATGTAGAACATGAACAACAGGTTACCAATGTGGCTTATTTGTCTCGCTGAAACATGTACATCAAATAAATGCGTCGATGATCCCAATTAATAATATGATATTTTAGCTGGGGATCTCATTTGCGTCTTCTAATAGTAACGAAGAAATTGCTTACTTTTCTGCAGTCAGTAACTTATGTAGAATTATAAAACATACTCATCAACTTTGGCATGATTATTTTCAAACTGATCCTTTTTTCTATCTATCTATCTACCTATCTATCTATCTATCTATCTATCTATCTATCTATCTATCTATCTATCTATCTATCTACCTACCTACCTACCTACCTACCTATCTATCTATCTATCTATCTATCTATCTATCTATCTATCTATCTATCTATCTATCTATCTATCTGTCTATCTATCTATCTATCTATCTATCTATCTATCTATCTATCTATCTATCTATCTATCTAGAATACTGTGTAGGAGAGTAGATAGAGATAGCATAGGGTGTCCACAATTTCACATAGTCAGCTACACGGATCACAAACTTGTGACGTGTACGCTAGACTTAGATAAGACACATAGGCAGGGCCCCGGTTACTGGAAACTAAACGCGTCTTTCCCGTCGAGACAAGTTTTCAGAGACCGGATTAGCACGTTAGTAAAGAGGGCTTTGACGGGAGCCATCATCAATAACAAATGGTGGTTTGCCCTCAAGAGAGCAATAAAAGCAGAAGCGGTTAGGTATAGCAAAGCACTAGCCATAGACAGAAACAGAGTAGAGGGTGAGCTAGTTAAGAAGCTAGAAGAGGCAATTAGAAGTGGCATCGCATCCGACGTTTTGGCGGCGAGGTTGGCCCTTGACCAACACTTCAACGCCAAACACGAAGGGTGCGTTGTCAGGGCTAGGATGCGTGCTCTAAGAAACGAAGGTGTTGGAGCCGCGCGAGAGGCCCGGGTGGCGGAGGCGCAACAGGGCAACAAAGCCACCATTCGGTCTCTGGTGGACGAACAGGGGCGCGAACTGCTCGAGCCAAGCAAAATGTGTGAGGCCTTTCAGCGGCACTTTGCTCGACTGTTTGGGACGAATGGCGAGCGAGAACGCAGGGTGGACTTCAGTGCCTACCTGCACAGCCTGACACGACTCTCGGCAAGAGAGGCGGAGTGCTGCGAAGGTGCCATCACGGCGGCTGAAGTGAGGGACGCGATGGCGGGATGCTCGAGGGACAAATCTCCGGGTTTGGATGGTCTGCCCTACGAGCTTTACAACTGTATGCCAGACTTGTTTGGAGACGTCTTGGTGGCGGTGTACTGCAACTGGCAACAAAACGGGAGCATTCCCGGTTTTGTGAGTCGAGGAGCCGTAACGCTGCTGAAGAAAGATCCAAACAAGGGGGACGTCATAGATAACTTTAGGCCCATCACTCTGCTCAATGCAGACTTGAAAATTTTGGCCAAGGTGTTAGCCAAGCGGTTGGCGCTTGTCATCGAGAAACTGATCGGCAAGGCGCAAACGTGCGCGGTGCCGGGCAGGAGCATCCATGACAACCTCCATCTGATGCGCTACATCATAGAGCGGGTAGTTAAGGAACCTGGTATGGGTGGGGCCCTGATCAATTTAGATCAATCGAAAGCTTTCGATAGGGTAGACCATCAATACTTGGAGGCTGTCCTCATAGCGGCCGACTTCGGTCCCATTTTCCGCGGCTGGATGGCTGCCTTGTACAGAGGCATCCGTTCGGTAGTTCGCGTCAATGGGCATCTATCAAGACCCTTCGACATTGCACGTTCGGTCCGTCAGGGATGCCCCCTCTCGTCGCTTCTGTACGTGTTGACTCTCGAGCCACTACTGCGGAAGCTGGCGACGCTGAGGGGCATCCCGCGAGAGTTGGGATGCGGGACGAGCGTGTCGGCATACGCGGACGACGTCACCGTCATAGTGTCTAGCCAAAAGCACATCGAGCTTGTCGGCGAGACACTGAGAGACTACGAAGCGGTAACGGGAGCGAAAATCAACCGGGATAAGTCAGTGGGCTTGCGGCTCGGCACCTGGAGAAGCAAGCCCATGCCGTCAAGTAGCGCCTCCATCGTGGGACGTTGGACTGACGGTCCGGTTGAGTTGCTCGGGGTCTGGTTTGGTCCAGACCTCCAAACGGAGAAGAACTGGGACGAGATAACGAGAAGGGTGGCCACTCTAGCCCGGCAATGGGCCGAGAGGAAGCTTTCCCTGAAAGGTCGGGCGGAGGTGGCGAACACGTACATCGCGTCCGTCATCTACTACCGCCTGACCGTCGTTCCTTGTCCCGACCCTACCATCACCAAACTGGAGCTTCTTGTGGAAAGGAAGCGTTCCGATGGTTAGTCGATCTGTTTTCTGCCAACACCCGTTAAAAAGAGGACTGGGCATGCCGTGGTTGATGATGCGCAGACACGCGCTGAGACTGCGACATCTCCGGCTCTACGTAGACAGCGGTGAACAGGTGTGGTCACCGTTTGTGCGGCGCGCTTTCCCGCAGCTCGTCTCCATGACCGAACTGCAGTCATGGATCAAGAAGAGGCCGAGGAAGGGCGAATGGCACCGCGAGTGTCGCGCTGCTTTTCGCCAACTCCAACAACCCGGGTCAACCTTGAGCGACTGCATCACAACTAACGCATTCTATAGTGGATTAGTGGAGGGAAGGTACGACGACGATCTCGGGGCGAACCTGGGCGTCGACGAGGAATACCTGACCCGCCTGTTTAAGACGACCTTCGGGCCGGGACCTATGGACAACTTCCAGAGATCCCTGGCCTGGCAGTGCTATCGAGAAGCACTACCCGTTCGGGATAAGCTCTACAGGCATGGCTCGAGAAACACGGGGCCGACCTGTCCGAGATGCCGGCAGAGCGACGAAACCGTTCTGCACGCACTCGTACAGTGTCCCACCATTTCCGAGCTGTGGGCTTACCTCGAACAACTGCTATCGCGTGTGGGACGAGTCGGTCTAGCAGCCGAGTCTATCGTGAATATTGTCGCGCCTCCTTCCTTTAAACGGGAAGGAAGAGCTATTTTCATCGTACTTGTGGCTATGGCGAAAGAATGTGTATGGTGGACGCGTCTGAAAGGTCTAGAGACGAAGACTTTCCTCTCTGGGCAATCTCTCATCAACTTCTTCAAGTATCACCTGAAGAGGAAGGTGAGAGTAGAAAGGGAAGTCTTGTCTAGTGAATGCTTCAAAAAAAGATGGGTGAATGTAGCAAGGATGGCACGTGTGAACGACGGAGCCATCTTGAGCATAACCCTATGAACAAGAAAAAAAAAAAAAGGCAAAAGAGAGTCACTTACTGTTATAGTTTCTTCAATGAGAATATTGACCAAGGTTACCGTGGTCTTTTCCGTAGGCTTTTCCTTCCACGGCTAAACCTAAACTGTCCTCCCCTCTTTTACACGAGAACATTACTGTGTGATACACGATCCCTATTGATCGGCCTTTCCTTTTTTTTTTTCCGATCCCTTTTGATCGAACTCCCCCTTTTCCCCTTCCTACGATCCCTTTTGATCGACACCACCACTTTTTTTTCCTTCCTTCCCCCTCCCAAAAAGAAAAGCCCTACATTGTATTTGTCCCATCTTCGTTGAGCCCTGTGTGGCGAATAAAAGAAATGTATCTATCTATCTATCTATCTATCTATCTATCTATCTATCTATCTATCTATCTATCTATCTATCTATCTATCTATCTATATACTTGTTTGTCTGTTTGCCTGTTTATCTGTCTGTCTATATATTTTTATGTATTTCTCTTCTAAGTGTATATAATATTTATGAATAGCATGATTCTCAGAAGTAGATTTTTCGTTTTTGCTAAAAAAATTTTGCTTTCAGTTCGACATGGACCATATCAGAAAAAAAAATCTCTTTGCCAGTATATTAGTGACTGATGTTTATGAAAGGGGATTATAACTTCTCATTAAGTCTTTGCACGCAGCTCGTAGTTCTACTTTCAATCCAAAAGCGCAAGTTAGCTAAGTGGTTTCTACGGCAGGCCGAGTTTGTTTAAGACCTTGTGAATGAATCAGTGTGTTAAATAACACCAACAGTTTTTGCGTTGGCTAAGACATTAAAGGATCATCTGATGAACCGTTAACACCTTTAATAACTCAGACACAGCTGGCTTTCGGCTCACTGATTCACAAAAAACAAGCTCAGGGAAAAGGCAATGGATGTAATATGAAATAAACTAACAATCTCACCAATGACGCTACCCAGCATGATCACCTCCTCTCGGCGATATTTTTTTCTTCTTGTTTTGCCTTCGTGAGTTACAAGTATTGCTATCTGTTGGAGACTTATTGTAGTAGTAGAATTAGCACTTTAACTGCTATTTCTAAATTTCGGTATGTGGTAAGGCAACTGTTGCTGATCTCTTAATTATGTTTATATATATATATATATATATATATATATATATATATGTATGTATGTATGTATGTATGTATGCGTATATATATGTATGTGTATTTATCTGTTATATATGATATTTATACATTATTTTTGCGTATATATATATATTTTTTTCTTGACGTGCATGCATTATAAGTATGTCGTAATACTTCGGTATTCGCCTTGAGGCAGCATCTTGTATAGGCGTTTAGTCCTTAAAATCTGAGAAATCACTGCCAAACGAAAATTGTCCACCACTGCTGAGGAAATGCCGAATCACATGATGTTAGGCTATTTGCGCTTCATCAGCAGTATGTACCACTATCACCGTTTCCACCAGTATATAGAAAAACAGTGACTTATCAACCACGGTTCACAAATAGCTGGCAGGTCGGGTAGAAATCAGATATTAGTGACGGAAGCAGTATAAGTACAGCCTATTGTATTCATCTCGTATTGGTTGGAAGTTTTCTGTCTGACCTATTCATTACGTCACTCGCTGACTTGGTTGTTACCGATCTAAGGTCTATGAACCTTTTTGTGTGCTTTAAGATAGACGTATAACTCTCAAACATTTCCTGCAATGAATTAGTGACCCAGTTGATACTACTTCTTATTCAACTGATACTGACCTTCACATCTCTTTAATTGCCCCTCACAGCTATCATACCTTTATTCCTCTGGACTAGATATTCATAAAACCATCATCCAGATTCATTCGACATATTCACTAACCCTTTGAACAAGGCTGCATATCTTACATCACAGATTCGAAACTAACGCTCCCCTTCACCGAGATCCATCTGGAATTAACTTACATCGAATTATTTTCTCTTTCTAGACATCTATCCACTAGTTTTGAAACTGAACATCAAACGCTTCGACCTCACTCGATATGAATGCGTATAAATGTTTGAGTTACCGATCCTCTTCGTTGAACTAACAAGTAGCATGCTACCATAGTATGTACTCACTTTACTACTATTATCGAGGCCTTTCGTTATATATCTGTATTGATGGAAATTGAGAAAACAAGTTAAGTACATTTTTCAAGAAGACAAACGGTAGGAAGATCTATGTGAACACTTTCATTTTAGATTTAAAGTTATCCTAAACTAACCTGGTGCAATATTTTATTTAAATAATTCAAGACGTTTTAGAACTAACATAATCGCAAAAAATACCATGTAGAGACGAGATCTATGTATTATTGGAATTAGTTATAAATATTTTTTCTTTGAAAGATTTTCAAAGAATTCTGAAATTAAATTCCTCATTAGATTACAATATATTTTTACGATGAAAGTCATGTAAAGGCTTCAGTATATCATATAAAGTGTCTGTCGCTTTATGTATCTAAGTTGTATGGGACAGGTGTGACATTCGAGGGTTTACTGTTTTAAATGAACTATAGTAATGTTCATAGTTTTAGAAATAACGAAAAATAATTTGAAAACAAAACATTGTTTCCATAAAGGAATATAAATTAGTGCTTAGCAAAAGTTTATTCTAGTTTCTGTACAAATTTTCATTTTCGTTTACTATTATATTCAATACTTCTGAATTTTTTTTCGTATAATTATTTATCTTGACATTATGAACTACAAAACATTCATCATCTTTGTTACATTATTTTGTAACGCACTGAACATTCGCTGAGATGATTGTACTTGCAAATGTCGATTCATTGCAAATATTTTTTTGTTAAAATTTCACACACCCCCGCGCGTATATATATATATATTAGCAAACGTCTCCCCATACATTGGACGGTTTGTATAGGTGAAAAGGGTTAACTTGGACGGTGTTATGGAAGTTTTAATCACTCGATGGACAGGTCATAAGGAATACAAAAATAGTGATTCTCACTTGGAAATTGACAGTTTTGAAATTTTTTCTTTGATTACGGAACGACCCGCTCTATCATGTATCCATATTTAACATTTCAGCGCGATCGGATGAACAATACTCGAGTTATAAGCGCACAAAAAACGGACAGACAGAACCGGATTTATATATTAGATGAGCCAATGAGGGAGACCTCTACATGGTAGCCAGACCTGGTAGAAATAACAGCCAAATCTCCCTCAATCACACCTTACTGTCTTATATATGTACATATGTATGTATGAGCCTATGAAGCAGATCTCTACATGGTAGCTAGATCTGGTAGAAATAGCAGCCAAATCTCTCTCAAAATACCCTACTGTCTTATGTATGTATATATGTATGTATTAACAGTTCTTTGGCTTTTTGCATTTGACGACTGTTACTTTAAGTTAGATAATCGTATTGAGCCTTCTACGTATAGAGAAAGGGGGACAGAGAGAGAGGGACAGAGAGGAAATAAGAGAGACAGCATAGCAACGGTTTTGGCTGACTGTCATCCTGTACTCCCCTTGTTGCCAGCCAAATG
This sequence comes from Octopus bimaculoides, assembly GCF_046866305.1. Taxonomy (NCBI): domain Eukaryota; kingdom Metazoa; phylum Mollusca; class Cephalopoda; order Octopoda; family Octopodidae; genus Octopus; species Octopus bimaculoides. The sequence continues at coordinate 76,638,627 of NC_142933.1, forward strand.
TTATCTGCCGGCTGTCTGAGCAACTCATTGCTTTTAATGAACAGCAAAAATATTACAAAAATAGCGATTCTCACATTGAAACTGACAAATTTGAAAATCTCTCATGTATCCATGTTTAAAATTTCAGCGATCGGATGAACAATATTCGAGTTATAAGCGCACAAACAGATACAGAACGTGATTTATATATTAGATTAGATATAACCTGCGTTCGTGTATAAAAATGTATGACATGCATACAACGCGATCAAAACGAACAGACGAATAAAAAAGGACTTTTATTTACAGATATTAGAGTCTTAATTAGTATTCTGTTTTGTTACGAATGAGTAAATACTTTTCCAAGTGACAATTATTGCTTTAAAATTATCGCAGTATAGTATATATTTGCAGTTTACTGGGGAATTTTTGTTCATTCATAAACTATTTCCTCTAATTTCTAGAGACGCATTCAGCGATATATTCAGAAGATGAATTTATTGAAGTACTTGAGTTTACCAAAATATAAAAAAAGCAAACAGAATCCAACCAAAGAAAAAGAGAAATATTAACAAACAGAAATCTAGTGATAAGAATGCATAAATATTCAGCTTCAAAGCAGTAAGAAACTTTATTGCTAAAAGACAATTTCGATTTCAAGAAAATACAATATTTCTATTCGAGCAAAAGATTTGTTTATTTACACTCTTATATCCTTATCGTTCTGCCAATTGATTAAAAAATACATTTTAGCTTCCTCAGATAATTTTTACGTGATTAATATACCTGGAAAATCTATCTTTTTATTTTCATTAAATCAATATTTTCGCTGATTGGTAATATTTTTATTTGTATCACTTGTTTACACTGTGCTATTGGTTTAAATTTCTTACGAGCAGATATATAGCATTTCACATAAAAGCTCTAATATCTGTGACTTACTTCAAAAGGTTAGAAGAAAAAATTACTTTTCACACAGAATTGTTTTCATCTACATTTAAAGATTATCTTCATTTGATAAGTATATTTACAAAGGAATTATTTATCATCGTCTACAAAAACTAATTTGTATATTTATATTTTTAGAAAGTTATCGTATTCTTTATATTTTATAGATCACGTCTATCGTAAAAATGGGGTAACGACATATCAAAGACGAAGGTGATTGAAGGATACAAAATTATACTCCTTTATTGTTTCGGTAAGTATCGATATAATTTCATATTGAATCTAATATTTGTGATTCAACTGAAGACTTTCATTATTTTAGACTTTTGAATTCTTCTGAGAAATAATAATAATAATAATAATGATAATAATAATAAGACAGAGAAAAATCCCAGCAATGGCTGAGAAGCTCAGGACTCAAAGCAGAGACTGAAGGATTTTTAATTGCTGCACAAGACCAGAGCCTCCCCACCAGAAATTACCAAAAACACATAATGAAAAGAAATATAACAAGTAACTGTAGAATATGTGGAGATGGACAAGAAACAATAAATCATATTATCTCTGGCTGCCCAGTCCTGGCTAAGAAGGAATATACTCACAGACACGACAAAGCTGGGACCTATATACACTGGAAGCTATGCCAACACTATGGAATAACAACAGAAAAAAGATGGTATAAACACACACCAGAAAAGGTCACAGAAAACGAGAAAGCAACCATACTCTGGGATATGCCAATACACACAGATAGAGAAATTAAGGCAAATAGACCAGATATAGTTGTCAAAGATCATGAAGAAAAAAAATGCTTTCTAATTGATGTATCAATACCAGCAGATGACAACGTTTCTCGAAAAGAAATGGAAAAACTTTCAAAATACAAAGACCTGGAAATAGAGATAACTCGAATGTGGAATCTAAAAACAGAAACAATTCTTATCATAGTAGGTGCCTTAGGTATAATAAAAAAATATTCAGACAAATACATAACAAAAACACCAGGACTTACAAATATATATAACATACAGAAAATTGCACTACTGGGTACTGCACACATTCTACGCAAAACACTTTCAATACAGTAAACATAAGAACACCACAGCAAACCACAGCACATACCCACGGCGCACAGAGCTGCGCTCGGTAGTGAAGTGAAAGCACGTTATAAAAATAAAACTACTGAACAATAATAATAATAATAATAATGATAATAATAATAATAATAATCTTAATAATAATAATAATAATAATAATAATAATAATAATAATAATAATAATAATAATAATATGCTCTGTTACATTACCAGGCACTGGCTCTCATGGTTTTGATCAACTGATTGGAAGTGTTATCATGTACATGCTTTGTCTTGGTATAAAAGATGGGCTACTGGAAATATTCTGCTCAGTACCACAGATTTGGTTGTCTGTTGCCTGACCTTAATCTGTTGAGCACATCGCTTAGTGGCTGACGATATGTGCATCTATGATCACGAGCAGAAGTAGTGGGGGTTCATCATAGCCATGTGTTGCGAGGAATTCTTTGGGGTTTGAATAATTCACCTCTGGAAACAAGGGTGTTTTGTTCGTCATCCTTAAACAAACCTTATTCAGAGACCTTTTGAGCGGGATGAGCTATTCAACATGAGGAAAATTCTGACTGGACCCCGTGCTATTTATCTTGATATAAGATCGTCAACATATTGTTCTGCTGCATATGCCTGGTGTACCCTTATCATACGGGTAGTCATGATGGGTATATTGGGCTTCGTATTTTTGTACCTCAGTGTCACTTTGATGGTATGCGCTGTAATCTCACTCAATAATAATAATAATAATAATAATAATAATAATAATAATACTGATAAAGATGATGATGATGATGATGATGATGATGATGATGATGATGATGATAATAACAATAATAATAATAATAATAATAATAATAATAATAATAATAATACATGTTTTACCTGTGAATTTGCGTGTGTAAACTGGGAATGCATACAACGAGTTTCTCTGCCGTAGGTGTTCGGAAAACACTCGGCAAGAAATAGAAGAAAATTTGAAGAAAGAAGAAAAATAACAACATAATAATAATAATAACAATGATAATAGGGATGGTATATCAAACAGAAGAGTAAATCCTTGCTTGCCGTTGGTAGACTTAACAGTACAATACTTACCGAAAATGTGATGCAGTCACAAACACTTAAGAAACAAGATGAAGTAAGAATAAACAACTGGATAATGAAATCACTGCAAGGGTAATGTCTCAGAGAAATCGAAGGAAAAGACAAGGCCAACACTTGGAAATGTCTAAGAAAAAGTGATCTGAAAGGATGCACCGAGGCATTGATATGCAGCGCCCAGGAACAAGCTCTGAGGACTAATTACACCAAGAGCAGTGAATCGCCTCTTTGTAGGATATGTGGCGGTAGAAACGAAACAATCTCACATAATTTGAGTGAATGTAGCAACCTGGCCCGAAAGCACTACATGACTAACTTTTGTTCACTGGAGTCTTTCTGAAAAGTACGGCCTGGGCAGAGCACTGAAATGGTATGAACATGAACCAGAAGGAATCACCGAAAATAAGGAATATAAGATATTATGGGATTTTACAATCCAATGTGACTCACTAATCGATGCTCCGAGACCAGATATTGTTTTGGTAGATAGAGGAAAAAAGGAAACCACGATTATAGGTATTGCAATACCTGGCAATGCATACATAAGTAACAAGGAACAAGAGGAGACTGAAAAGTACAGACATTTAAATGGCAAAATTGCAAGGATATGGACTACAGGTGAGTGTCTGTCATCCCAGTAATTGTAGGGGCACTCAGAGCACTAACAACCGAGTTTTAGAAATATGTCAGAGAAATCGCAATTGAGAACAGAGCAGAGCAAGCCAAAATAACTGCTCTACTGGTGACATGTAGGATTTTGAGACTGGTACTTGAATTTTGAATGTCTTTCACGATAATTGACAATCAATAATCAAACCCTCTGACAACAGGCTGCTGTCCTCTCTTACAGAGTCGACCAGAACAAACAAGACCGAGCGCTCAGAGAAGAGAAATAATAATAATAATAATAATAATAATAATTATAATAATAATAATAATAATAATAATAATAATAATAATAATAATAAGAAGAAGAAGAAGAAGAAGAAGAAGAAGAATAGTCAATTTTGGAATAACATCTGGGAGCAAGAAGTTTCCCGCAACCACGGTGCTGAGTGGATTCATTCCGTGTGGTTCGAACTCCCCCACACCGAAGCTCCAAAACAGGACCATAACAACAGAAGATGTCCTTGCATAGGTATCAGCTGCTAAACTGGAAAACGGTAAGGCCAGACGGAATTCAAGGCTACTGGTTCATGTGGTTTAGGTCAATTCACAAGAGAATTGCTTTGCAATTAACCAATTACCTACAAAGTGGTGCAGTTCTGGAGTGGATCGTAGAGGAAAAAGCAACATTGTTAATGAAAGATCTATCAAAGGGCAATGAGGTTGGTAATTACTGACACATTGCTTGTCTTAACCTTCTATGAAACGTGTTAACGCGTAGGAGTGGCTCTGTGGTAAGTAGCTTGCTTACCAACCACATGGTTCTGGGTTCAGTCCCACTGCGTGGCACCTTGGGCAAGTGTCTTCTACTATAGCCTCGGGCCGACCAAAGCCTTGTGAGTGGATTTGGTAGACGGAAACCGAAAGAAGCCCGTCGTATATATATATATATATATATATATATATATATATGTATATATATATATATATATATATATATATATATATATATATATATATATGTATGTGTGCTTGTGTGTCTGTGTTTGTCTCCCTACCCCTCCATCGCTTGACAACCGATGCTGGTGTGTTTACGTCCCCTTAACTTAGCGATTCGGCAAAAGAGACAGATAGAATAAGTACTAGGCTTACAAAGAATAAGTCCTGGGTTCGATTTATTCGACTAAAAGGCGGTGCTCCAGCATGGCCGCAATCAAATGACTGAAACAAGTAAAAGAGTAAAAGAGTAAAAGGTATCCTCACAGAGAAAATATATGCGTTCCTTGCGGACATAGCCAGGAGAGCATTGAAGATGGTATTAGCCACAAAAGTTTGACAAGTATCTGTATGTTGTGCTCCACAATATTTCTGAGTTTTGTGATAATTTGACTCTTGACTCTTGATTGGATGCTCTGTAAATGGTAATCGGGTGCCGTGTCAAGTCCTGCCTACAAGATACTGGCGTGTGATGAATTTCGACTTTTGAGCCTTTTAGACTTAGGTCTCGAAGAGTAGTGGTTCATCGTTTCCCGTATTATTGTTGCAGGTACTTACGCCATTTCTTTCTGCTACGTTTATGTGTCAGCTCTTGTTTTCTAAAAACATTCTCTCATCAGGTAAGCCTGGTTGGATGTCAATTTAATAATCGAATAACTAACAACCTTACATATTGTGCTGAATTACATTCTTGTAATTTTCTTTAACAAGCAACATATTTGATAGCAGCTTGCTGTATTTTAGTTTGCTAATCCAACTGAACACCATTGTTTAGAAAAAGAAAATGCTTTTTTTTTTATTCATCTCGTGAATTAAGTATCAGCTGTATCAGAAATTCTTAAGTAAGTTATGGAATTCATTTTTTTTTTAACAAGTAAATTAAAATGTGTTATTTCCATTGATATGACACTCATTTCGAATTAGAAAGTGCAAACGTAATTCTGTTCGAAAAGGAACGTTGACGCCATCTGCACAAATCATGATCTCCCCTCTTTTTCTGCTACAGTGTTCTTGTTATCATTTCTGCGCCATTTCTTTTTCCAATTTATTCCTGCGTTATGTTGCTTCTGTAACACATAGCAAACAGTTCAATGTTCGATATTATTTCCACATCATTTTAGATTCCTGTTTCCTACTTGTAATTTCGAGCTGAGATAGTAATTTAAAAACATTTCAATTTAAATGATCGCTATGACAATGGAACTGTTCTGTATTAATCATCAATTTTCACTCGACTTTCTTACAGAGTAACCGATGTCGCTGTGTTTTAAATGTACCTGAATACATACATAGCTAGATATAGATATATAGATACATACTTAAATGTATGAAGCATTCACGCATTGATTTTACAAACAAAACAGTTTTTGTACATCTATTTGTAATTCTTGTTTATGTATATTTAAAGATACTGCTTTTATATGTGTCTTTAGTATTTATGTATGAATGTATGTGTCTATCAGTCGCTTTGATGATATATTGCACTTAGTCAAACATCGTAGACAATGTTTTATAATCCAAAATATTGCAAGTTTAGCATGTTTCCTACTCAGACAAAATTGCACTACTTCGCTGCACTTGTCGGCAGATTATTTATACTGTTTTAAAAGTAAATGTACGTGTCTTAATGTATCTGTACAATCTGAGTTATTAAATATTGCTTTTTTTGTTTGTACGCGTTTCAATGCGCTTGTCATAAGTACATTTTCGCACATTAGTACGGTGCACCATATCTGTACATACATACACTAAATTGTTATTATAAGACGTTAATTTATAATATACATTCATATATAAATATATATTACTTTAAATAATTTATATTGTATATTTACATGCCTATGAAGTATATGTGCATGTGCGAATGTATTTTCTATACCTGATTGCACATTTAGCGTTCATTTTGAACGTTCACTTGCCGAGTGAAATCATTGAAGAAAAGATTTTTTCTAAAACACACTTTGTTCTTTTCGTCTTCCTTTCAGCAATTGTTTCTCCTTTGAATCTCAAGCGGTTTTTGTCAGACATTCATTGTCCCATATATTATAATTATCTGCATCCTATGAATCGAGTTACGTTCCCCACGTTTAGCCACACTTTAACGAAGGTGAATTGCTACATGCCCTGTCGCTTCAATAATCACGAGTATAATGTCTATTTCGGTCGTGGGTTTTCAGGCTCCACCTCAATAGAATGCCAATGTCTTTTTTCTACTGTAGCTCTCTTATCACTGAGTTTTAAGATAGACAACTGGATTTCACATTAGAACATGTTTTATTTTGGAGTGCCATACGAATTTATCAGGTCAGTTTTATCTTCATTTGGTTGCATTATTTAATTCGTTGGTTCAAACAGTCTAGTTTCTATCCATCAGACTAAATCTGTCCGTTTTTATTGGTTATTTCTTTCTATAAATCTAATGCTGATTGACCTGGTAGTCACATTATATCTAAAAGACAGTAATATTGAGAGGACAGTCACTCAGATGAGAGACTTATGTGGTTAATATTTTCGGTTTGATTTTCTTTTCCTCCTTTTCTTGTCAGTTGATGTTTTCAGTCGTTTGTGTGGAAATTTCTTAGTGGATATTATTTACTCTTGATTGCATGGAGGAAACCTTGAAGGCAAGAATGTTATAAACCTATTGGCTGTCCACGTCAGATGTAGCACGTATTTTTCTTTTATCGCTTAATGTCCTTAGGCTCAAACCTCTCGCTGAATTTTTATTGTAGGGCAGTGTTATTATTTTCTGAAGATCCTTGAAGAAAGATTTAAAACTATTTATGTCGTCTTTTACCTAAAATTTTGATTCTTGTGCTCTTAAATTTGCGTGCGATATTCATTGACTTACTTTACATCTGAAATGTTGCTTCAAAGTTATATTTCAGCTTCAAACGATATAAATCCAGATTTAAAACTCGCCCTCTTTACTTTCTCGGAAAATATGATCTGTTTGCACCCCCAGTGAAGTTAATATTTTTAGAAATGCTGAGTTGTTCTGAAGTTCTGGCATTCATATCGCTAAGCTCGTATGGAGCACCAGAAAACTAAATTCAGATGTACGGATTGATACTGCAAGGTTATAAGCAATGTGCTAGTTTTCGGCTGAGATATCTGATGAACATATTTTTTTACTTTCAATCGATAGAACTAATCATTATAGTTTTATCCATTATACCTGATATTATGATCCTTTTCAATATAATTATATTTCTAGCCAGGCTGTATAAGCTGAATGTGCCAAGTAATTCATATTCATTTTTGGGAATGATAGGGGATAATTCTTATGCATTTTACTAACAAAAGCACACATATATATGCACTGCAGCTATATATATATACATATATGAAAGTACAAAATAGTAATAAGAAATTGTTACAATTTGAAAATGTATGATATCATGTTTTATTTGTTGGTTGCCACGTCTAAGTAATAAAGGTGGGTAGAAAAAATTGGGATAATTGTTACGTTTTGATATCCACCCACTAGTACACTGTTTGAGGTTTTCTGATCACCCAGCCAGAGTACAGCCATATTCCTGCAGTTCTTTACAATTTATTCCTCTCTGATTTTGGAGCTTAGTATCCGCTGCATAAAGACTCATACTATTTTTCGTTAGTTTACTTACCTGTAATAATATTGTTGGTGGTAAAATGATTTTGTAATAACACATTCAGGCACCCATACATGATACTTTGACAGGCAGTGTAAGACATTTTGAAGACTTTGTGGCAAGGATCCTGGGCACTTTCACCCAGAAAGATTGCCATGCGGCCTTCCTGAAGTGGTTAGAGCGCTACCACAAATGCACTGAAACCAGGGGATGGTACTATGAAGGAGATTAGATTTGTACTTCTTTGAAATTAATAAATAAATGTCTCTCCTGAAAATGTCTTAAACATTCTGGAAAGCATCATGTACACATACACAGAGACATACACACATATATATATATATACATATACATATATAAATATATACATACATACATTTAAGTATATATGAGCATCTATACTCATACCATTATATACATGGTAATATATACATATAAAAAACATACGAATGTACACATATACATGCATACGAAAACACCTTGTTTAAATTCCAATGAAGGAGCCTTGCATCGATGTCAGAAACAGGCTCTTTCTCTATTGGCAAGAAATCTTGAGGTAAAACTGAATAATCACACAGACACACACACATATGCACACACACTCACCCACGTTAACCCACATAACTACGTAAACTTACACCGTGTTAAAAATATATATACACCTGACAAGTGCAATGCTTCTATGTCTGTGACCCGCTCCATATATCGATGTCTTCAAATTTTAATTAACTTTGTGATTGTTTCGTGGATAATGAGCATACTTACAAATAGTTTGCCTGTAAAGCAATTAAAAAAATCACGGAAGGAATAGAGACAAATAATGAAATTTTAAGGAGGAAAACACGCATATGCAAAAACTTAAACAAATATACGCATACATGCATGGTCATAAATTATACACACATATACATACATACATTTATAAATTTTGCCCTGTCTGTATGTATGTAAATATATATATGTATGTATATATATATGTATTTATATATATGTTTGTATATATATATATATATATGTATTAAATGTTCGTATGTATATATATATATATATGTGTATATGTATATATATATATATATATATATATGTGTATGTATATGTGTGTATATATATATATATATATATGTATGTGTATATATTTCTATATGTATATATATATGTGTGTATACGTATATATATATGTATATATATACCTACATATATACAGAGCTAAACGTGTACGCACGCTCACATATACGTGCACGTATTGATATAAGAAAAATGTGGACACAAAATTACAAACGCTCTTTCCAACAAACACTCTGAAACAGGCATTTATGTAAACAGCAAATAGGTAAATGTGCTTGCACAGCAATATACACATACTGAAATATACGAGTGTATTAATACAGGCACGCATATGCACACATATAAATAAGTATATAGATATATGATACGTATTTCTAACACAAAAACGCTTATACATTTACTTACATTTACATCATACACAAGCATACGCATGTATTCAAGAGTAAAGATTAGCTTGTAGCTACGTAAATATCAGGGACCTATATGAATGTGAAAGACAGGAATATGAAAAACAAAATAGGAAAGCACAAATATTATGGAGGGGAGAGCGTACAAATTCTCACAAATTTATTTACATGTATACAAATAAATATAAACATATACAGTATATGTATGTATGTATGTATGTATGTATGTATGTATGTGTGCGTGTATATATAATTATATATGTATGTATATATATATATATATATATATATATATATATATATATATATATATATATATATATATATATATATATATATATATATATATATATATATATAGTTTATGAGAGGTAATGGTGTCAGTAAGACCCAAAGGTGTCAGGTAATGCTGAGTAAGTGCTATGGATAGACCATAGTTAAGCTCCAGCTTCAGTGAATATGCGAATAAGGAGTCCAACGTAGGTCATATATCAGCGTGTGTATATACAATTTTTTTTCAGAATGAGATACAAAACCAAGACTGTGAAGATTTTAGAACATTTATGAACAGAAGGTCTTACAGCTGTTTCCAGGCTATTTATTACATCTCTTCATCGGAGACGGTGTGAGAAAATGGTTAAGCAATAGTTAATTTAGATAAGATACGAAATAGAGAGTGAAGTGGAGGAATGAAAATCGATGCGAGATATGCAGGGATATTGCATTTGTAGATTTATTATATAGGCAGAATGGTACACCCCCCCACACACATATATATATATATATATAATTTTCTCATATTGCTTCTGTTGTCACGTTGTCTTCTTTTCACCCTTTCTCACTATGTATACACATACAACTATGTATATATATATATATATATATATATATATATATATATATATATATATATATATATATATATATATATATATAAACATACATGGTGAACGAGAATGACGTATCGACATATCGCTGCTTTTTCTGCTCAGCTGTGTCACACAGTCCCCTCACTTGCGAAACGAATTAAAAGCCAGAAGTATATACAATACCGTAAAATCCATCTATTCATAAGCAAAGCACTGTACGAGTAAAATAAAATTAAGATTTGGTTTCGCCTATCTTAGAAGTATATTGTCTTTTTTTTTATCACAGTGCGCCTGTAAATGGACTTCCCTTAGACGAAATACCGCAGCTACTAGCATTTATTAGTAAATATACATTCAGTATATAATACTGATAATCTTTACATTTTTACGCTGTTTCCAATAAGATCTGAATTCTGTTCTACTTGTGCAACGTTTTACATATCAGCAGATACATTTTTATGCTATCTGCATATATTTCTGGCTTGCAATTCGAATTCGCTTCGGAAGTGCGGCTGAAAGTACTGCGAAATATCGATATATGTCATTTTCGTTCGCTTCCGGGGCGATTTCCTTTCACCTAAGTATACTGTGCTTTTTTAATACTATACGCCCTTGAAGAGACTTCCTTAGACGAAATATCACGGCCACAAGCGTTTAACAACTCACATACGTTAAGTATAATACCGTGATATTGATAGTGTCTACATTATTGGGTTGTTTCTAACAAAACGTTTGAACACACACACACACACACACACACACACACACACACACACACACACACACACACACACACACACAATATAAACAGATACAGTCGCATTTATATATAAATACCTACGCGTAATTACACACATTCATACATGCATACACTAATGTATACACGCATAGCAAGTGTGTATACGTGAGACTAAGTGTATGTATATCTGAACATACTGGGTATTATTATTGTGTTTCATTATATAATAAAATAACTTGAAAATGGAAATGATGAAGTATGAATAATTGAAACATTAAAAAATGTAAGAAGTTGTAAACATAAAAAAGAAATAAAAACATGAATAAAGAAATTAAAAACATAAAATTAAAGATAATTGTAAAAATAATAGTTGTTACATCCGAAGGGCATAACGCTAAAGTACAGCGATTTGCTTGTCGATTACGTGAATGCTCTCAAACAGTATACTGACAGTGATAATCTTGTGCGCATAGACATAAGCTCATGTTTGTGTGCACATGCAAATAGATGTATAACTGAGTGCGATGGCTGGTACGTAGCATATAATGAAGTTTGTGTAAAAATGGTGGGCATATAAATGTAAAGGATGCGTATGAATCATACTCAGAACAGTTATGCCGTATAAATCATATAAAGAATGTAGAATGACAACATATAAACCACATAATAGAGAAATGCAGAAGGTTTGACAGATAACGTAGTTTATATCAAGTATATAAAAATGTATAGGGTGTTATGTTGTGTAAGCGTACAAACTTGTAGGCAAATAAATGAAAACTTTAATAGGTGCAGTAAACATGATGACGTGCTGCAGATTCCAGAGATAGCAAGGGCATATGGAATATCATCCAGTTTGTAGAGTAAATAATTCTAGAAAATATTTCCATGGTAGTAACATGAAGTAATCAACTTTAATTTAGAACTTAACTCTGACACGCATCGTATTCGCGCTATTGCGGGAATAGGTTAAACGTCATCTCTGCTGGATAATGAACAACACATGTAGAAAAAGATACAGCCGATTTTGTTCATTAGTTTACCCCCAATCGTTACTCTCGAGATGTTTATGGAGCTGTTTATTTTTGCTTTGACACAGAGGCTCATGTCTGAGATTCTTAATAGTTTGACAGGCTGCATGAGAATTTGTTGAATTTGTCTTATAGAGAACCCTTGTTAAGGCAGCTGCTTTGAGGTAATTAATTCTTTGTGGAACTTATGGTCACTAGGGAAGTGTTTACAGACTAATCTTCGGGGTTTCTTTGCAGTACTATCACACTGGATATATCATACTATCTGGATATGTCATATTACTAGATGTATCATACTATCACACTGGATGTAGGGTATATCATATAAGTTTTCTTTTTCTTGTATCTCTAGTATTAATGAATTCTTGAGAATGGTTATATTTTATCTTCTCAACTAGGCAGCTTCTTCTTAGGGTAGCATTTTAAAAGACGGTTACAAATATTTTCCTTAGATGATATCCATTTCAATTTTACAGATGTTTCTGGGTAAATTTTGTGGAGTATGATGCAGGTGGTTGGAGATTTTGTGAATGTATCCTTAAGCTTCAATTAGAGACCGTAAAAGTTATAGATTTATAGTAATATCTACACATTTAATATGTATTAGTAGTCAAAATAATCTTCTAGTCAAAGATTCTGAAAACGTCGAAACGTTTCTACGGCGATCTAATTAGTCTCCAAATAATTACGTGTTAAATATTAGCCCGACATCGCTGTAAAATCCTCGTTCTCTAAAATGGAAGCAGGATAGTAGGCTGTCTAAAATAAATAATCCTATAAGGTAGCAGAAAGCAACTCCATTAAAGCGGCCTATCGGAACGAAACCCACCAATTTTAATTTTCTTTCGAACAATCCAGAGAAAATTAAACTTGTAATTCAATTCATTTAATATAGATTCCCAGACTTCGAAGGAGCGCCATGCACGAAATTCTCGGCATTGTATATGTAATATGTAATATGCTGTGTATGTCTGATAAACATGTAATATTTCATTAAAGAATAGTAACTGAAAGTAAGCCACCTTCTGGACGGAGATGACGGAAACTTCGTTGTTTTGTCATAGGTCAACTCTTAACAAACAGATTAATGATAGAAGTTTGATGGTCGTATGTTTTCTTCAATACATATATCTAAAATTACCATACTGAGTGCGTACTGATTTTGTATAATGACAGATTTGTTGTGATAGAGATTTATCTGCTTTTCCTAGCATGTCGAGCAACCAAGCCACGTCTTCCGGCGAAGACAATAAGTCTCTTGTTTCATAGATTTCTAATCCAGTTTTGATTATAACTATCAGCTGGAACTAAATTAGAAATAGTAATTAGAACAAAGGGGTTTTATGCTTTGCTCTTAAGAAGTGCACAAATGTTAAATATCTTCATTTCCCCTAATTTCACTTGTGTCTAATTATAATTACTTTGGCGAGAGCCTTAGAACTGTAGGTAGGTTGCTTTAAAATCGAGGTTACAAATAGGTTCCGTTATTCGGTAGATCTATCCCTTTATTTTGTTGCAAATCGACGAATATAAAGTTGCAACTTTCCATTAAATATAGGGCCTAGAGAAAAGGTTAAGTTTTGAGTGAAGATATACTATCATTTGGGGGAAAATATCTACCGAATACAAGATATAAAATGCAGTGCTACGACGACGTATTATTATCATCAGACTGTAGTGAATTGGCTTCAACAGATAATCAATAAAGCATCGTACTAAATCACTATCACTGTTAGCTTCATTTCTTCCATTCTGACTTGGAATCCAGCCATAACTCTCTTTATATCCTTTTCACGTTTCATAATATAAGTAGCAAATATTAGATCGAGTTTATTCAATTATCTTACTCACAATTCTACAGAAATTAGTGCCGTAATTATTCATGAAATAAATATTTTAAGATCAACATTTAATCCATATTCATTAGTTTGACAATATATATATTTTTCGACCTAATGGTTATAGATTAAATGTTTATTCACTGTCAGGCTTATCACTAAGTTCTTTATTTTAAGATGTCAAACATAGCTCCTTTGAACTTGTCACTCCCTCAAATATTTTAAAGTCCAAAACATATAATCAGTTGCACTTTTCTGCAGACACCTGGAGTAGGGATTTAGCGATTTGTAGTTTACGGACGGAAGTCGATTACGCAGTCGATAGTAAATATTTTAGGCTAGATTTTGTCCCACTATATCAACGTTTTATTTTTTATCACTCAAAAGGAAACGGAGTAAGTAACTAAATTACTTGTAAATTGCTACTTTTCAGCAATTTCATCCATATTATAAATAAGTAAAAGCATGATATGTAAAGGAAATGTAAACGCTTCCATATCAACGGCCAGTTATCAGTTATGTGCCTTTAATATTACCTATCTATGACTCAGGACGGAAATTGAGTTTCGTCATAAAAACCCTTCTGCATTGGGAGTTTATTAGGATTTCTGTGTTTCATGCCGTCGAGTGGTTGTAAATATATTCAATCAAAGAACAATAAAATTTTCTTCTTGCTTATACCAGTTATTCACTAGTTGGAAGAATTTCTTTCAAATTTTACTGTCCTGTATTCTGAATCTTTAATATTACATCCATATATGCCGATTAAGGGTGTCAAATTAATTGAATAAATCAATAAATCCCCATAATATACGAAATGTTAGTCAAGTATGTTAATTGCCAAGTTGTTATTCGGTTGAGAGGACTTAGATAATATGATATTCCAGAAACTATTATTGGAACGTTCTTTGGTGTGGGAAGACAGAATACAGTCACAATACACCCATAAATAATTCGTTGATGTAATACACCTGATCGAGTATTTTGAGGAAATCTACAAAGGATTGGTTTCTTATTGAGTAACGATGAAAAGTATATAACTTAATCGATGTTACTTTCTCTAATTAGGAACAGAAAGCTATGTCGATTCTAAATGGGTTGCGGAAGACCTATAGTATACTACACATTTAAGAAAGAATGAAGACAGGTGAACAGAGGAGTCTCTGTACAGTAGCTCGAGATGTAGAAACAGCATTTCGATGGCAACATTGGAATCAAAATTCTCTCTTTTTGTTAATAAGTCGATGTCACTCTTTCTGGGATGTACTCTTTCTGAATTTGCGACGACAGTTTTTGGCTGACGATTGAATATTTGTGTATATGTATATTGAAACTGATGAGACTTTCAATTAATAACCATGCTAATATTTTGATGCAAATTCTGTTATTTGGGTAATTGTTTGGGAAAACAGTTAGAGACAAAACGAAATGATTGGCAAACTTATTTTCAGTTTTTTACATTATTAATTCAAATCTTACTGTGTGTGTTAATCTGTACATTTTTCCTTGCGGTAATTGCAAAAGTAACTACTTGTTACCAATTAGCAAGGTCAGTGTGCCAGTACTAGAAACAAATATTTGGACAAAACGACGATATAAACGACAAACGAGGACTATGTACTGCAGAACTAATAGAGGTAATTAATTCAGCAATTCATTTTTAAAGCTTCGATTGTGGGTACGAACATATTTTTCTGTATAAATCAGATACTAGAGCAATTAGATTATTTTTGCAACTGTATATATTAGTGGAGGCGCATGGCTTAGTGTTTAGCATCATGATCGCAAGATTGTGGTTTCAATTCCTGGACCGGGCGACGCTCAGCTGGCAAAAATGAGTAAAGCTGCGATGAACTGGCGTCCCGTCCAGCAGGGGAACACATACGCCATTGAAACCGGGCCATGGCTCGGCTTTAAAAGGACACATTTATTTATTTGCATATTAATTCATTCTACTATAGGCAAAAGCCTTGAAATTTATCGACCCCGAAAGGCAAAGTCGACCTCGGCGGAATTCGAACTCAGAACGTAGTAGAAGACGAAATACCGTTAAGCATTTTTCCCCCGGCGTTCTAACGATTCCGCCAGCTGGCCGTCTTATATATATATATATATATGCATATTAATATTACAATTACAAAACGTTGCAAATAAATAAAGTGTAAAGTAAAATTACGAGTGTGCCTTTTTCATCAGCTGTGAGAATTAGGCAGCGTATTTAAGCTACATGTGGAGGCGCAATGGCCCAGTGGTTAGGGCAGCGGACTCGCGGTCATTGGATCGCGGTTTCGATTCCCAGACCGGGCGTTGTGAGTGTTTATTGAGCGAAAACACCTAAAGCTCCACGAGGCTCCGGCAGGGGATGGTGGCGAACCCTGCTGTACTCTTTCACCACAACTTTCTCTCACTCTTACTTCCTGTTTCTGTTGTGCCTGTAATTCAAAGGGTCAGCCTTGTCACACACTGTGTCACGCTGAATATCCCTGAGAACTACGTTAAGGGTACACATGTCTGTGGAGTGCTCAGCCACTTGCACGTTAATTTCACGAGCAGGCTGTTTCGTTGATCGGATCAACTGGAACCCTCGACGTCGTAAGCGACGGAGAGCCAAGTTAAGCTACATACACATTTTCTCTCTGTGACTAGGAAAAAGATTTACGGACTAAATTCAGCGTTTATTATCAGCTTTCCAAATGTAGAGCTTCATATTTCTTGATCACAGGGAGAATAAAATTTTATATCTATTTACAGTGCGCACTGAATAATTCAGAATATAATTGGCTTTCTTAACTTGCATAACAGCGCAATAACTGGTGACGTGTAGTGATAAATAGTAGTAATATGGTTCGTTAGGATAAATCGAAATATAAGTTAACTTGCCTTTTGAATAAACACAGAGTTTTAGAGTTGTTGTGAAAAGTAGAGTCTTTTTACAACCGGAGTTCCCCGGAACCCTAGAGTTCTGCAAAAGTTTCCTAGGAGTTTTGCGAGAAAGAGTGAAATAAGCGAATGCTAATTTCATGATCATCATACATACATACATACATACATATAAAAAATATGAGAAAGATATAGTATATAATTTTGGAGGGCAGGGGTTCCTTGAGACATGCAATTGATTTTAAAGGTTACGCAAGAGTAAAACGGTTGACTAGGAAAAGTGATCAATCCGAAACCTTTCAGAGTTTATTTCTACGTTGAGATTGTTCGATATCTCATTTTTTGAGCACAGATAAAATAGTAGCTTTTAACTATGTGATAGTTTGTAAAATCTCAAATAGATTAAAATTGTATGACTTAATTTGCATGATTCTGTATGCCTGGGAAAAGTAAACGAAAACTCTTAATTTTAATTTACTTAACTGCTAATTCTTACACGGTGTAGTGCTACTTTTAATTCATTTACACTTTTTACGCTTTTTACGCTAACAGTGAAGTTAGCCAGACTTATGAGTGGAAAACATGCAGTCTAGCCACATTCGCTAGTTTTCGCAATGAGTTTCAAATGTCCTTACTGACATGAACTCGTAACCTTACCTTACATCTCTTTCTCACTTTCTCTGTTTTAGACTGCCAACCGCACAGTCTGCATTTCCTTCTCATCCCCACCAAATTATCAAATTGTTAGATAAAGACATATACACATATATTATTATTCAATTAAAAATATTTTACAATCAATTAAACATAAATATGTGTGTTTGTGTCTATGTATGTATGTTTGTATTTATATATGTTATTATTAAGCTTTATATCAAGACTTCTTGCTAATAGCGAAAGAGCTGGTTTCTAACCTAGATCCAAGGCTCATTCATTAGAATTTCAACATCGACAGGATATTTGCATCACTATAAAGTGGAACAGTGGAATAATAACAGCATTGTATACGTTAATTTTAGTAACAATGAGAATACCTGGGCAGTCACCACTCTACGCCGTAGTTTTTCAATGACTGAACTCGCTCTGCCAATATAGGATGGCACTAAGGCAGCGAGCTGGCAGAATTGTTACCGCGCTGGGTAAAATGCTTAGCAGCATGTCGTCCGTCTTTACGTTCTGAGTTCAAATTCTTCCGGTGGTCGATTTTTACCTTTCATACTTTCAAGGTCCATAAAATAAGTACTGGGGGTCAATATAATCGATTTACTCCATCTTCTGAAATTGCTGGCCTTGTGTCGAAATTTGAAATCAATATTTGATGGCACTTGGCGGTAATCTGGCAGAATCTTTACCACCCTGAACAAAATGCTCAGAAGCACTTCTACCGATTTTACGTTCTGAGTTCAAATGCTGCCGAGGTCGACTTTGCCTTTCATCGCTCAGGGGTCGATAAAATAAATATCAGTACTAGTTGAGCAGCGGAGTCGATGTTTTCAACTTATTTCTACCAAATCGATGGTCCTGGGGCAAAATGTGTAACCAAGATTGGATGGCTTTTCAGTGCTGCTAAGATATTAGAAATTATCTACATATTTACTGCTCAATCCCACTCTCTTTTATTCCTGTATGTCTTAGGATAATTTGCTGCACTACTTCTGTTTTTGTTATACTGAAGGCGTATATATATTTCTTTCTTTCCTTCCTTCCTTCTTTCTTTGTTTCTTTCTTTGTTTGTTTCTTTCCTTCTTTCTTTATTTATCTATATATTTGCTTATTGAACGGCATAATGGGTAAACTATTTGAATTATCCACGTGACATTATTATGATTCTTTCTAGAACAATCCAGAGCGAAACGTATTTATTTACCAACAGCTATATAAACCCACAGATCTTCAAACTGTTTCTTTATCAACCTAACTTGTTTATCTTTACATTTACTTTTCTTTATATATATATATATATATATATATATATATATATATATATGGATTTTTGAGCTCTATAACCAACCTCCGCCTCGGACGGAACGCCGGTCCGTCGCACGTTTTTGCCATGTGAGAAGAAAACATTTCCTTTACTAAACCTCATGAGTTTATGACTATACCAACCATGATTTCTGTCTGCTCTCTCTCACCTCTACACCTTACAGATAATGTCCTTTATTCACTTGAGCTTTAGATACACAAGTTTTGATATGATAGTCTATAAATGTAAACTAAAAAAAACAAATAAAGTCAGTGACAGGCAGACTCTTCTTTAACATCTTATTTATTAGCTTCCATGGTGTGGCTAAAGCAAGATGTTCTCTGTCTGTCTCCTTAATTTCTTGGAGATTTTAGGTATAATTATACTAATGTGTCCATCTGTTATAATTTAATTAAATTCTATGTCTTTGTCCGGGTGAGGATTGCTCTGCATTTTAAATTGATGTAATGATTACATTGTTAAATTAAATGGAGTTGCATGAAACGATTGTACTGCATTACCTCTGGAAATCCTTGTTGCTTATTTTGATTTTATTTATGTGTTTGTGTGTGTGTGTCTGCATATATTTATATATATATATATATATATATATATATATATATATATATATATATACACACATACTTTGCCATTGAGACCGGTGTACAGCTAGGGTGTATTCAATCCCCTCTCCTATTTCTTATGGCGATCGACTACCTCATGCGCGGGGCGATGCACCAACGCGGGTTTGGGATTCTGTGGTATGAGTCGGGGCGCCTGACTGACCTTAACTTTGTCATTGTACCTGTTTCTTGTTTACGAAATAAGCTATACAAAACGTGTTTTTCAATTACGTGTATTTACTTTATATACATATATTAATTTAAAACTTTCCTTTAACATTTCAGTTAAGGTCTATGTTCCATGCTAGGATGGGTTGGAGAGTTACTAATGTAGAAAGTTGGTATCTCAGCTACTTGCAGCTGAGACCTACGTAATCTAGACAGCGTTTTAAAATTCTATTATTCTCTTTAACCCGGACAACGCCAGGTATTTTTACTGCTCTCTCTCTCCCCACTTCTCTCTCTCTCTCTCTCCACTTCTCTCTCTCTCTCCACTTCTCTCTCTTTCTCCACTTCTCTCTCTCTTTCTTTCTCTCTCTCTCTCTTTCTTTCTCTCTCTCTTTCTCTCTGTATATATATATATATATATATATATATATATATATACACACACACACATATAATTGATCATAAGTAAGTATTTCATTAGAATATTAGGTAATAATAGTTCAACATTATATAATATATATATATATATATAGTGTATAGTGTATATATATATATATATATATATATATATATATATATATATATATATACATATACATACATATATATATATATATATATATATATATATATATATATATATATATATATATATATATATATATATATATATATATATATATACACATATATACATATATATGTAGTGTATAGTATATATTTGTTTGAGTGTATTTGTGTCTCTGTTTGTCCCCCCACCATCATTTGACAACTGATGTTAGTGTGTTTACGTCCCCGTAGTTTAGTGGTTCGGCAAATAAGACCGATACAATAAGTACTAGACTTACAAAAAAAAATGTCCTGGGGTCAATATCTTCGACTAAAGCCCCTTTAAGACGCTGCTCCAGCATGACTGCAGTCAAATGACTGAAAGAAATAAAGGAATAGAAGAATAATAGAATATATATGCGAGAACACACTCATATTCGAATTTACTCCTCTTTTATTCTTCTTTTACTTATTTTCGTCATTTTGATTGGCCATGTTGAAGCACCGCCTTTAGTCAAACAAATCGACCCCAGGACTTATTCTTTGTATGCCTAGTACTTATTCTATCAGTCTATTTTTGCCAAACCGCTATATCATGGTGACGTAAACACATCAAAATCAGTTGTCACGCGATGGTGGGGGAACAAACACAGACACACAAGCACACAGACACACACATATACATATATACACTTTGGCATATAATACATTCAAATTAAACTGACCACAAGAGAAGGCGTGTTGCTTAGGCAGCACTTAGGAATGACATTCTCTTTATAGCAAGTTTTCCATGTAAACTCATAAACAGAAAAATACAACTAGAACAAAACAACCGGCGAGCTTCATATTTAAAATAAATATTTTCTAAAACTAATGTTGACACTTGTTGAAAACCCGTAATATAACTGAACGCTTATTTCACTATCATGAAGCTATTAAATAGGAAAATAACTCAAGTCGCAACGGAATATAAATAATTTATTAATAACAGCTCAGTATGACTTTAGGCAACCTTTAATTTATTAAATATCTGTAGATGTTTATTTTATGTCCTAATAGCATGTTCTAAATATGAAAATAGATCGCCCGGAATCTGTTCAGCAAGTTGATAAAACGATTTCGTATATTCACCTCATTCTCTCATAAACAGACTCATACGCACAAACATGCATACCTATAATGTATACACACACACACACACACACGTGCGCGCACACACACGTACTCACTCACACACACACACACACACACACACACACACACACACACACACACACACACACACACACACATATATATCAGAAATAACACAGTTACTCAGGGTCCGAGATTTTCGTTCCTTGGCACTTGTCAAACTCCAACGCACGGAATTCTTGGATTGTGATTCACCCTGTTATATCTGCTAAATTTTAATTAAAATGTTCATATGCACAGATCCTGAGTTCTATATTTCCTGTTTGCATCAACATACCTATATACAGTAAACTCTCGACTATCGCGAGTGTTACGTTCCAAAAAGCCCCCAAGATAGGTGAAAATCCACGAAGTAGAAATAATACTGTACTGTGTATTTTTAAAAATTATTTTTATAATTTGTATATATTTTATTATTTGTGGAGGCGCGTGGCATAGTGGTTAGGGTGTCAGCACCATGATCCCAGCTGGGGAACACATACGCCATTGAAACCGGGAAACTGGGCCCATGAGCTTGGCTAGGCTTTAGAAGGGCACATTTATTTTATTATAAATGGAAAACAGCACTAAACACTCACCTCCCTAGATTCGTTCTCCATACAGTATGTGCGATTCTTTGTGTACTAATCTACGGTACACTATGTATTTTCATTTAATATATTTTCATTAATGTGTTATACAGTGCAGTACTTTACTGTAATTTTATTTATTAATTTATTATTTTTTAGGCTTATTTTACCAGAGAAATAATTAAAATCTAAAAAAAATATAAATACCTATCGGCCGCCAAAGTCGGCAAAATACTGAGGAGTCCACGGGATAAATTTATATACATTAGCCAGAAAAATCCGCGATGTACTGAGGGCACAATAGGTGAACCTCGATGCGGCGAGTGATTACTATATATATATTACGTGGAGTGATATGCGTTTCATGTACTGATATTTATGTGTGTGTCGTATTGATGTGTACGTATGTGTGCGTGCAATCGCATTGGTCTGTGTGTGTATGTGTACAAGTAACCTACTGTATGCGTTGTGTTTTGTGTATTTGTGTGTGTGAGCACGTGCGTATGGACGAGTGTATATGAGTAATTATGCGTATGGGCGCGCGCGCATATGTGTGTGAGGCTAACGTGTGTGTGTAACGCATGGGCCTGTATGCACTGTGTTGAGTGATGAGCGTTTTGTGTTTGTATGTGTGCGTATGGACGCGTATATATGTGTGTGAAGGGATGTGAGTGCGCATGGATGTGTGTATGTATATGAGTCTAATGTGTGCGTGTGCGTAGCTATGCAAATGCTTATGTTTAGCAGTTCGTGTGTGCCTCTTGAAGTGGTGTGTGCACGTGTGTATGTG
>NC_142933.1:76666646-76684146 GCF_046866305.1 Octopus bimaculoides
TAAAGTTATGTATGTAGCCATATATGTATATACATATATATGCTAATTCATCACAGTTAAAATAGAGATATTTTTGTCTTGCGATAACATAACTTATAGACCTATAGTGTTAGAGAACACAGAAATATATCAGTAGCAGAAGAAAGTCGCCCATGATGGTAAGATTGTTAAAAACGTATTTCTGCCGTATTTCATTCGTATTAGTTATATGCAGTTAACTGCATATTTAGACAAGCTCAGACACTAGTCATATATATATATATATATATATATATATATATATATATATATATATATATATATATAATCAAAATAAGCAACAAGGATATCCAGAGGTAATGCAGTACGATCGTTTCATGCAACTCCATTTAATTGAACAATGTAATCGTTACATCAATTTAAAAATGCACAGCAATCCTCAGCTGCACAAAAACATAGAATTTAATTGAATTAGAACAGATGGACACATTAGTATAATTATATCTAAACTCTCCAAGAAATTAAGGAGACAGACAGAGAACATCTTGCTTTAGCCACACCATGGAAGATAATAGTGATAAAATGTCAAAGAATGAGTGAGAGCGCCTGTCACTAATTTTATTTGTTTTTTTTTCTTTGTATATCTAAAGCTTAAGAGAATAAAGGGAATTATCTGTTAGAGTAGGGGCGAGAGAGCAGACAGAAATTATGGTTGGTGTATTCATAAACTCATGAGGTTTGGTAAAGGAAAACTTAAAACAAGATGTTGGCTGACAACTTAGGGAGGGTTGCTCACTAGCCGACCGTTGATAATGAAACAGGGGACATCTTATCGCGTAGTACTGTAGTTAAAAGTACGTTGCTCTATAGAAAAATATGAAATCTTTAAGCATAAAGAAAATAGTAACTTGATTAATAATAGATTAGACTTTAGAGTATCGTGTGTACATAGTTCCACTCGAACTTTTAAATATTTTAGAAAGTAGGAGTGGCTGTGTGGTAAGTAGCTTGCTTACGAACCACATGGTTCCGGGGTCAGTCCCACTGCGTGGCACCTTGGGCAGGTGTCTTCTACTATAGCCTCGGGCCGACCAATGCCTTGTGAGTAGATTTAGTAGACGGAAACTGAAAGAAGCCTGTCGTATATATGTATATATATGTATATGTATGTGTGTGTATATGTTTGTGTGTCTGTGTTTGTCCCCCAACAACGCTTGACAACTGATGTTGGTGTGTTTACGTCCCCGTAACTTAGCGGTTCGGCCAAATAGACCGATAGAATAAGTACTAGGCTTACAAAGAATAAGTCCTGGGGTCGATTTCTTCGACTAAATGCGGTGCTCCCGCATGGCCACAGTCAAATGACTGAAACAAGTAAAAGAGAGAGTAGCAATTTATTAATTTTGTGTCTTATAACCTATTACGTACTTCTTAGTTTATAATTAGTGCATAGGTAGTATACCCTATAGCATTAACTTTCCTTTAGTTAATATTGGGTTGAAGTCATTATAGATACAAGCTAATTAAGTAAATAAACAATTTTAGTTTTTGATACTTGAATTATTACACATTTTCTATAAATCTTCTTTACTGAAGTTACTAAATCGTATAATTCTTCATCATGAATTTAGCGATTAGGCTATTTTATGTCGTTTTCTAGGGTGTTTTCTACCCAACCTGACCATCTTAATATCGTATAATTACCTCTAGACAAACGTCAATTTTTGTACCCCTATAAATCCATCCTTAGCTTATAATATACAATTGTGGGTATCTTCAAAACTTGAGATTTAAACTTCTTAGAATAAATAATGTAAATAATGTAAATAACGAAGGTTTTTACTGTTTGTTCTACATTATAACACACACGCGCACGCATACACACACACACACACACACACACACACACACACACACACACACACACACACACACACACAGACACACACACACACACATATATATATATATGTATGATACAACACTTTTTATTTTTCGATTTATCTAAATTGGATTTAACATGAACTGAAATAAGATTTGTGAACCTCATTTTAATTTATAGTGAGGCGAGGTGCCAAGGAAACACAACTTTATCGATTGTATCTTTTTTGTTGGACAGGTTGGAAATCCCAGTAACAATATTACTGATGACGCTCTTAAATCTATATAATGCATAATCCAATCATAATGTAAAAACGATTTTCATTACATTTTCCGAATGACATACAGAAGTTATTTTTTTCAGTCCACATTAGTAGTGAAAAAAAATAGCAGTAGCTAAGTTAGTGGCTATCGTCATTTTAAGACTGAAAATGCTATAAGCTTCCATTATATTCTTCTATGATTCGTCCAAAGTTTGATTTGTTATAATTTTGTTAAATCTTATTGATTGTCAATGTAAAAACCAAATTATGCTGTAAATTGCTTTGTTTCATGGCATGTATAAATTTACTCTTGATTCAGAGGTAAAATTAACTTGGGTTTGAAAGTTATAACTTTTAATATCATTCTTAATGCCAATTAAGTCAGAAACAAATGAGGTCACTTTTCAGATGCATTAGACAGCGGTTTTGACTCTGACCCATTGTGTGATGAAATCAAAGATATACGAAAGCGATGATCACACACAGAACGGATTTGTTTATGTTTGTTCGATTACTGTTGACCTAGAGCTAAACAACAATAGAACTCATCTACGACATTCCTACTTCATATCGGTATCGACGTACAACTGAACAGTTCTCTTCACCGATGATAAGGTACTATTTGTGTACATAACCGGGAAATTTGGTCGATAGAAACAGTGCGGAAGTCCATCGCATACATATGATGTGTTTCGAGATACAATATTACAAAAGGTCTTATTTCATGTCCTCTCGAAAGTTCATAAAATTCCTATGACGTCAACAACACAATGCTCGCTGGTAATATTACTGTTTTTTTCTTTAAATGGAGAAAGTCGAAGAGCTGCTTTTTGTCCAATGGCAGATCGTCTGTTATAAATACAGGAAATGTGGGTTCGAGTCCCATTCACAGCCTTGAATCCCTTTTATGCAAAAGAATTTTTCAGCCTAATATGTGTGTGAATGCGTATAAATGTATGTGGCAGAATTGTTAGCATGTCAGGAAAATGCTTAGCTCCATTTCATCAGAATTCACAGTCCGAGTTCAAATTCCGCTGAGGTCGACTTTACCTTTTATAATTTTGGGGTTGATAAAACAGGTGTCAGTTGAGTACTGAGATCGATGCAATGGACTTACTCACCCCACACCTAGAAATTGCTAGCCTAATGCCAAAATTTGAAATCAATATTTTACAAATTAATTGCTTTAGCTAAGAGTGTCCGTCTTCGCCAATTTTAGCAGTTTTCCGGAAGCAGTGAATTTTGAATATGTAAAATCAGTTATTTCAGAACGTTGCTTTGTGATTTCAACGCTCGGAACGAATTTGATTCAGAGTATTTAACATGATTTTTTCCACAATAAATGACGTCAATGAATTGCAAATAGTACGGTTAATCGAAGACGTTACATATTGGCTGAACACACATGTTCATAATTCGGTTTCGTATTGTATAACAATGTTTAAATTTATATACACCCTTACCGTTATAGTAAATAAAATAATACAAGGAAAATAGGTTCCTGATAAAGCAGAAAAACTCAAAAAACGATAGATTCAAATATAATTGGTAAATGAAAAAGCATAAAAGCTACAATCTCTGATAGATTCTTTGAGAAATATTTTCTTTAACAAATTTTAAAGTCTCAAATATACATATGTACGTGTATATTTATCGATAAAAATCTATATAACCTATTCAAACACACAGCTACACATTTACATATGCTAGGAATTATACTTAAACACACACACACACACACATACAAACATATACGTAGGCACTTCCTTCTCAAACGCGTGCATGTATGTATATGTATATATATGTGTATGTATGTGTGTGTGATATGCACACATCTATCTTTAAATTCACTTAATTGTTTGCTTAAATAGAGTTTTCTTTCTTTTCTTGTTCGTCCAATTAGAAAGCTTACTGCGACATCCTTTTAATATAAAATAATCTCCCCTGATTAAGTGTAATTTATCACAGCTATGCAATATGAAACAGGGAATGGCAGGTGTGCGTTAGCTCATTTCATATACATCTATGTGTGTGTTACATACACACACACACACATATATATATATTGCTGAATCTCCTTGATTCTTTTAATGTTCCTTGGTATTATCTTGATATTAAGTAATATCCAATTTTTTACCCTACTGTTTTACCCTACGGTGGTGCAACAGCATGGCCGCAGCTCTAAGCTGAAACTATAAATATATATATATATATATATATATATATATATATATATATATGTGTGTGTGTGTGTGTGTGTGTGTGTGTGTGTGTGTGTGTGTGTGTGTGTGTGTGTGTGTGTGTGTGTGTGTGTGTGTGTGTGTGTATAAGGAAAATAAGACAAGGTAGAAAATGCTAAAATAATTTTTATCATGAAATACCTGTTTCAGTTTTTTCGACTTTTGCAACTAAGAGTAAAAGGAAGGTGGATATTAATTAAGAAGAAACACAATTAAATTGAACAAAAAATTAAATGAAATGTTTTGTTAATATTTTCATAGTCTTCGAATAGGCAGGATTTTCCCTTTTTTTTTCTTCTGTCTCTCAATTTTTCTTTGTGAAGGCTGGGTAGGTAGTAGCAGATCTGAAAAAATAATGTTAAAAGGGTCAAGAACATATTTGGTTCGGACGTTTGATGTTTTAAGCAGCAGTAGCTAAGAGGGAAACCAGTACTAAAATGTTCTTCATGATAAAATTGTTTTAGCATTTTCTACCTAGTCGTATTATCCTTTTTTTTTTACTGTTAAACGTTCACCCTGTTTGAAAAGGAACTCTGTGCGTTATTTTTCAATCTTCCTCATATTCAGCACTGGGGTCGAAGTTACTGGCCTTGTACCAAAATTTCAAGCCAATATAATGGATATTCTGCAAATACACATGAATATGTTTGAATATCTTAGCAGTTGAGGGATGTTGGAAAGAAAAATAGAAATCAGAGGTGTTTAGTATAGTTGCAGAAGCGAAATTGACGAATTTGCTAATTCTTCCTGTATTTTAAGTGACAAGTTGCCTAAAAAGAAAATTTATGTAGGATATTATTATCTAAACACCTACATCTGAATTGTAGAACGATGTTAAATAGGATATTCAAAATAATAATTTCTGTTGGAAATTTTTATTTTCGTGATGAGCTCAGTAAATTTATAGCTTGCTAGGAAATTACAAAACAGCTTTCTTTACAATATAGCAAAGATAGGCCCACCAGGGAGAAAAAATCGCCCTCTCAACTCTGCAAGAAATTGAAAGTAGATCTTCAGTTTTCTAGAGCTTTTGATTTAGCATCTAGGAAATGTATAATGCTTATCTGCATGTAAAGAGACGGATAACATTGACAGTTTTGAAGAGCTTGATTATAGATGCAAACAGAACAGGCAACAAATTATGGTCTCTTCAGATGTATTTCGAAAGCATTTCAACAATGTCAACGCTAACTCTTAATATAAATAAAAGTAAATGAAAAGTGAAAAAAAAAAAAACCCAAAAAAGAAAAATGTAAGCTGTGTCGATTTTCGTCAAGTAAAAGAAAAGAAAAAAGAATTAGCTGAAAGTTATAATTTTACAGGAATACTATAATACTTTCGAAAAGATGTTTGATGCATTTTGTTTTGTCTTTACCAATATTATTAGGAAGCAACTGGAGAGAAGATTTACGCTGTTTGTGTTACATGCATTCAATGATTGTTGAAAGATGTATAGTTAATTTTCATGAGTGTTAATTTAAATAACATCTTTTCATGTTTTCATCTATCAATTCATCTATCAATTCACTTTTATATTTATGGTTTGCAAATATTATGTCTCAATCTTTTCTAACACAGTATGATTATTATCAAAACATTTTTCATGTGGAAAGATATTAGAACTTTAAGTATGTTTTATTGTCCTATTACATTGTTTGTTGACGGTTTAAGAAGTTGTGGGAAAAGTTTTTCATACATCGATAAAATAAGTATCAATTGAGCACAGGGGGCGATGTAATCGACTTCCCCCACAAAAGAAAAAAAATAATAAAAAATTGCTGGCCTTGTACCAAAATTTGAAATTATTATTGTTATTCGGAAATTAAGTGAAGATAACAAAAAATGCCATGTGTGAAAGGGCATGAAGAAATAGATTTAACATCTTTAATATTGTCTTTGCAGTTACTTTGGTTTGGTATATAAAATCGTTTATCCATAGTATACACCTAGAATCTCAAATATTTAGCACTACATTTAAATTTAGAGCTGAATAGTGACATATTACGTATATATTTATTGCGACATTTCAACTAAACATCCATAGCTTTCATTCCAGGTTATTTATTTATTCACGTGGTAATCCAAAAGTTCTTTTATTCCTTCACCACATTCCATTATAAATATAATCACTACCTTAATCTTATCAGTACATTTATGATTTGCTTTCTTTAGCGTATAATTCAACTTCATTTATCTTTGAACTATCTCGATTTATTCAGCGAAGTGAGCTGATGTATTTAAATGCTTAGGAAAATAAAGAAAAGTAAAACGCTGATTTCTAACTTTGTAATAAGGTCAAACATTTCAGTCTATAAATAGTCACCGATTACTTGAAGGAAAAACGCTTAATTCTTGTCTCTGTCACCCTAATGATAAATATATATCGATCGGAAATAAGAACGGATCGACACTGCTAGGAATGAAGCGGATGTAAATTTAGTAATGTTTCATTATCTAAGTTGTCAATCTGCTCCGGAGTATGCAATAAGGAAACTGCCATGTTAAATACGTATCCTGAAAAATATTGACAGTAGCAAGATTACCGGTTTAAACCTATCACCTCATATTTCAGTAAACAGATGAAAAACACACCGATTAAGAAGATAAAATGAAAGGAGCGAAATGATAAATATAGGATAGATAAAATGGTATTTCCGAATTTAAAAAAAAATTCCTGTGACTGGTGGCTTTCAAGACATGTGAATTTGATATTACTAACTCTCCTATAAAACTGTTGTAGATCAACATATACAGGTCAGATATGAACAGGAAGAAAATACCAGGAGACCAATGTTCTGCAGCAGCTGTTATTAAGGGGACGGAGAGTTGAACTCAAAAACAGAGATGAAGGGGTCGACATGCCTGATTAATGGAGGTACGAGAACAACCAGCTCCTAGGGTAGAAAACCTGCTGGATTGAAATGACAAAGAGCGGAGCGAGCATGCTCGTGTGACAGAGGCTGTATTGTGTCTCTTAATAGTTGTTTACCAATCATTCGAATGAGAGTTCTTTTCTCTGTATATACTCCGGGATGTCTGTGCTTAATTGCAGCACTCTTCTAGATTTTAGAGCTGTACTTTGTTTCGGACCTGTCACCGAACTTTACTGGAGTGAGAACCCTATGGTTAGTGACAAGAGCGAGTGGGTCGCCGGTTCTGTGAAAGTCGTACTGGTGGATACAGAGGAGAGAAAAAGAGCTTCAAAGTGTTATTGAATATCACTCTTAGTGGGTATCACTATAAACTCAGATATGTTAGAAGTGAGACTCTTCTTCTTCTTCTTCTTCTTCTTCTTCTTCTTCTTCTTCTTCTTCTTCTTCTTCTTCTTCTTCTTCTTCGTCTTCTCATCATCATCATCAGTATGGGTGGTTATTATTATTATTATTATTATTATTATTATTATTATTATTATTATTATTATTATTATTATTATTTAAAGCGGCGAGCTGGTAGAATCGTTAGCACGCTGGACGAAATACAAATTCTGCCGATGTTGACTTTGCCTTTCATTATTTCGGAGTCGATAAAATAAGTACCAGTTGAACACTGGAGTCGCTGTAATCGGCTTATCCATCGGCCAAACTGCTGCCTTTGTGCAAAAATTGGAGACTATTATTATTATTATTATTATTATTATTATTATTATTATTATTATTATTATCCTGTTTAGCCACTATCACTTGTCAGGACACGCCCAGCGTTCCAGGACGAGTGTAGGATAAGAGATGTTACAGTATGATTGAAAGCTTGGGGAGGAGAGGTGGCAGGGGCAATAGCAAGATATTTTCACGTAATACAACACTGACATTAAATTGATAGGGTTTTTCTAATGATGTGGGTAGTATTTGTTAGCACAATTTTTTTGATTTCTCTGAGGCATGGTTCGCTTGGGATATTATCTCGATGCTTTTGACATCCATTTCTAGGGCATCCACAATAACAGGGACAGTTCTCGCTTTATGATGCCATATCTTCTGTATTTCAATTAACAGGTCCTTATGTATACTTAATTTGTCAAATTCATTCACAGATGTATTTTTATTAGTGGGAACACATCTATTATTCTACCAGTATTTTCTTCCCTGACTTTAATGACTATATCTGATCGATTAGCCTAGATCGTTCTGTCGGTGTTAACTGGAAAATATTATTATTATTTTATGTTTGACTTTTGTTTTGCATTTGTACAAGTTGGATCCAAGTCTCACCCAGAGACCTCAAGAGACAACAAGTTAGAAGTTCATCTAGGTGTTATGCCTAGGGTACCATATATTTGGATTTGTACAGTTTTGTTCAAGTGAATGTTTAAGAAACCATAAGAAAATTATGTGTTTGCTTTAAAATTTGAGATCACATAGACAGTATTTTACGTAGGATATGGGCAGTTCCCATGAGCACTATCTTTTGAACTTCAGCTATTTTGGGGTTTCCTGGTATCTGAGCTAGGTAGTAATCAGCCCGTTTCGCTGTCATTCCCAGGGCACCTATGACAATAGGTATTGTTTTCGTCTTCAGATTCCACATTTTGCTAATTTCTATTTCAAGATCTTTATATTTGCTCAGTTTTTCGTAGGTCTTGACAGATACGTTTATATCAATTGGGACAGTCATATCAATGAGGAGGCATGATTTTTGTCTGAAGTCTTTCAGTATGATGTCTGGCCTATTTGCGTCTATCTTTCTGTCAGTTTGAATGGTGAAGTTCCAGAGGAGTGCAATGTGATCATTTTCAAGTACTGGGGGTGGTTTGTGTTCCCACCAGTTTTTATCCAGGTTTTTGCATATTACCCAGTGAATATATTGTGCAGCTCTATCATGCCTGTTGAGATACTCTGTAGGCATTATTATTATTATTATTATTATTATTATTATTATTATTATTATTATTATTATTATTATTATTATTATTTTATTTTTTTAATTTTTGATTTTTATTATTATTATTATTGCCTTTGCAAAGCTTCTAACGCTGGAGATGTATTACAGTGTTAGCTGTCCACTACCAGTGAACTAAAGTAACACATCTTATTTTTCGAGCACCTTCCGGAGTATTCGCGCGGTTCCAAGCAGTGCTGTTTTCTGCAAGTGCTCCACCCTTATTGCAGCCCCTATTTGTTCCATGTACTTCCCGAGATTTTTGCTCCGCCAATTATTGTTACTACTGCTACTTTTTCATCGACCACAGCATCTTAACTTCCCAAGCTAACCTGTCATATCTCTCGACCTTTCTTTCTTCCTTATTGCTCACCTCGTTGTCAGCTGGGCATGCTATATCTATGATCCAGCATAGTTTGTTTTCGTTCTCAATTAAGACTATGTCCAGTTTCCTAATCTCCATCTCATGGTCGCACTGAATCATAAAATCCCTAGGATCTTTGCATTTCCATTTTCGACGATGCCTTTAGGTTTGTGGTCGACTTTCTGTGGGAGATCTACCGGGCATTTTATTTTAATCTCTTTCAGTCATTTGCCTATATCTTTGCTTACTGTTCCCAAATGCACCAAGTATTATAGGCACGACTTTTACTGTTCGCATACTCCAAATTCTTCCTATTTTAAATTTCAAGGGATTTTATTTTTTTGTTTTTCTTCTTCTTTCCTTGCGATCCTGGAATCAAGCAAGCATGATGGGTCAGTAAGTAAGTAACTTTACTTTATTATTATTATTATTATTATTATTATTATTATTATTATTATTATTATTATTAAGGAAGCGAACTGGCATAACTGTTAGCGCGCCAGTCTTTACGTTTTGATTTCAAATTCCGCCGACGTTGACTTTGCCTTTCATTCTTTCGGAGTCGATAAAATAAGTACCAGTTGAGCGCTGGAGTCCATGTAATAGACTTACCCAAACTTGCTGGCCTTGTGCAAAAATTTGAAACTCTTCTTCATCTTCTTCTTCTTCTTCGTCTCCTTCTTCTTCTTCGTCGTCTTCTTAGTAGTAGTAGTGGTAGTAATATTTTTATTCACTTAACTGGTGTCATCTATGTCTTTGTCACATCGCAGTTCCATCCCGCAGCTTAGAGACGCAACACTTTCCTCAAAACACGAACTCTGCTAAGTATTACTGCCATCTGAATACTTCATAAAAAGTTTGGTATTTGCTGCTTTTGATGCCAGAATAGTGCACGTTTTGAGATGGGTCCAAGTACACCGATCACAATAGGTACCACACGCAATTTTGAAGCTCTCTGGTTTCTTTACACTACCGATCCTAAATTTTAGTACTTTTCAACTTTCTCTTCTGTCTCAGCAATATTTTTGTCTGCAGATACTGATACACCAATGCATGTCCATTCCCTGGACTCCTTCCGTGGAAGAGTGATGTCTGGTGGGTTATTATCTAATCAGGTTCCCTTCATTTAGTCTAGACCTATGTAACTTTTAAATTCTTCTAGTATATTCAGAAGCAATTTTCTTCTCCATCTTGGTGTTCAGCATTTGAATTAGTTACAAAACACCAGATACTTGTAACGCTCTTCGTTCATTCTCTTATTCATTCATCATCTGGAAGTTGTTCTCCACTGCTGTCTTCTTTGTATCCTTTTCTTAGTTCAATATCATAATGCCATCTGGATGTCTTGAGAAAAGATTCGTGCACGCTGAATAAGGAAATGCATTTGACCATTGCTAGCTCTGTAAAACTTTAAATCATCCATAAATATCAGATGATTGATTGGTCTCATGTTTTTCTATATTTCGTAACAAGCTCCCATTTTTTCAGAACGATGGAGAACAGTAATATACAAACAATAAATAGTTAGGGTATAACCGAATCTCCTGGAAAGATCGCTCTCTTGATATCAACTTGTCCAATCTCTCTCCCATCTGTACATTTTATTGCGTTGTGTCGTTCTGTACATTGTTCGATCATTTTGGATACACTTACTGATTAATAATGAAAGCATTATCATAATTTTTATTAATGAAGTGATCTACCAGAATCGTTAACATGTTGGACAAAGAGCTTAGCTGTATTTCCCCAGAATCTCTACAGTATGAGGCCAAATTCCACCAAGGGCAACTTTGCTTATCGTACTTGATGGTTCGATAACTAAGTTATTGAAATCTATGTTATTGACTTGCACCGTCTCCTTAAAATAGCTGGCCTTCTATGAGAATAAGAATTATCATTATGTTTGTTACAGTTGGGTTGTCAGAATAATAAGAGCGCTGAACAAGATACCTTACAGTAATTTATTACTGCTCTTGTACATTTTAATTTCAAATCCAATCAACTATATGGTATCCGCGTGGCTCTGATATCGACATATCCCTTCCCTCAAAATTGTTCGTCCTGAGCTTAAATTAGGAACCATTGTCGTTATAATGAGTAAGGCGGTGAGCTGGCATAACCGTTAGCACATCGATCAAAATGCTTAGCAGCATTTTGTCCGTCTTTATATTCTGAGTTCAAATTCCTCAGCAGCCGACTTTGCCTTTCATCCTTTCGAGGTCGATAAATTAAGTAATATTTGAACACTGACATCGATGTAATCGACTAACCCCCTTCTCTGAAATAATTTGACCTTCTACCTAAATTGGAAACCATTAGTATTATCATGTGTAAGGCGGCGAATTGACAGAATCGTTAGCGCGTCGGACAAAATGCTTAGCAGCATTTCTTCCGTCTCTTTAGGTTCTAAGTTTGAATACCGCTGAGATCAACTTTGCTTGCCTTTCATCGTTTCGTGGTCGTTAGACGCAAGTACCCGTTGAGTACTGGAAGTGGGGGCAGAGTGAAGGTAAACGACATACTCACTGCCTTTAAAACTTGTCGGCCTTGTGTCAAGATTAGGAAGAATCATCAATATTATCTCGCTAGTCATATTCATCACCATCATCCTTATAAGAACAACGATTTTCTTTTAATAAATCAAATGTTTTAAAGAAACTATTAAGCTCCCACTACTATGCTATCAATATCTTTAAAATGTTTTACTATATAAAAATTATAGTTGTAAGACGAAACAGATAATATTTCAGGGAATGACTGCAAATCTTCCAATGACATTAAATCTCAAACTTTGAGCATCTAATTCGATATCTCAATACGTAGCCAAGTGAATAGGTAACACGCTTTTCGAAATACTGACTAAAAATAAGATATTTCTGTGTACTTCAACAAAGATATTTTTTATTTGCTTTTAGCTTTTAATGAATGCTATGAAAACTTCCGTACATGATTCTAACGACAAAAATTGAATTACTGGTATTAATGTGTTAAGACTCCATCTCAAAGAATATGTTTTTGAAACGTTATTTGATTATCTGAATAGAATTTACTCCGAACTGAATCATTTGACGTGTTATACAGAATATGAAACAATTATCGGGCAACTAGTACAGGAAGATATTCGCATTTATAGATGAGATGACCAGATTTTTTTTTAGAAAAACATTTGTATTTCTAACAATATTCGTAGTCTACACACACACACAAATATGACGCATTTTTAAGTATAGTTAACACATCTATCTATCTATCTATCTATCTTTAATTGCTCTTACATTATTCATGCACCGATTTGTGAAACATACAAAGATACGTATTTGGTGATTTAAAGAGTTTTTATATATTGATATTACGTTTACGAATATTAAATCTTATGAAAATTTATAGTTTTAGTTTAACGTTTCGCTTATATGAATAAATTACCTGACAAATGGAATATTTTTGCATATCCTGCTACTACTACAGTCAACCTAGCTTGAGTGTTACCTCTCTTCAGACAAATTGCACTCATTCATCTATCATTTTCATATTGCTAAAGTTGTTCTCCTTCCCCAAGGACCTGCTTAACCTCTCATCTCCAAGAAGGCCATAATACTAAGATACCCATTAAGTTCAAAATTTTGGTGTTTGTAAAACCGGAAAATATCAATGAATGACACATGCGTAGACCATTACACCAGATCAATTTATTTTGAAATACAATAGTATAAAATAGTAGAGATGCTTAATTCATTATTTCGCTTATACTTGATTATAACAATACTCTATCTTCCTTTATACCTTCTCTTGTTCACCTTACACAGTCACTGCTGTTGTTCTTTAGAACAAAAGATTTGTGTCTCACTCTTTCTTTCTCTCTCTCTGAGTGGCTGTGTGGTAAGTAGAACAAAAGCCTTGTGAGTGGATTTGGTAGACGGAAACTGAAAGAAGCCAGTTGTATATATGTATATATATATGTATATATATATATATGTATATGTGTGTATATGTTTGTGTCTGTGTTTGTCCCCCCACCAACATCGCTTGATAACCGATGCTGGTGTGTTTACGTGCCCGTAACTTAGCGGTTCTGCAAAAAAGACCGATAGAATAAGTACTAGGCTTCCAAAGAATAAGTCCTGGGGTCGATTTGCTCGACTAAAGGCGGTGCTCTAGCATGGCCGCAGTCAAATGACTAAAACAAGTAAAAGAGTAAAAGAAGTATATAAACAATATAAACAATATTGTGATAAATATTTCAAGGTCAAATTTATATTTATAATGTTTCGTCGCTCGCTTTGCAGACAAATACATATGTATGTATATGACGGAAACTTTAGCGAGAAAACGTTATTTTATTTGCTTCTTACAGTACATATTCCTATGATCCTTCCTATTGAATAATTGCTGCTGATACAGATATTTAGTTTTCTTGAATTATCATTTTTTCTGTATCATAATTTACATTAAATTCGCTTCAAATTTACAACGATAAAAGATGCATACGCAGTACTACGTGTACCTCTAAGGAGTATTCAGCTGTGTTGTAACACTTCAAGTTTTGTTAATTATAGTAAAAGTCCATGTTTGACTTCGGGTTGGCATTCAACCAACAATCCCATATCGAAGTATTTCCAGCTGTGATAATCGCAATGTGTTTTTCCCGGACGGCATTAATCAGTTGGCACTTCATTTTAAAAGAGAATGGAGTGCAATTGGAGGAAAATGTTTCGTATAGTTTTAACAGCTTGGAAGATTTCACAGAACTCTCCTCATTGATAGAAAGAAATATTGGTATTCTTAGGCAGTATCAAGAAGCCTTGATCAAACACAAGTGGTTAAAACACTAGAATTTTGAATCACGTGCAATTTTGTATGCTGGTGAAGGTGTCTCTTCTATACAAAAAAATCTAATTATACTATACATGATTAGAATACCAAGTATATCATACAGTCACAACTAGTTGGACCAATTTGATATTAAAATATAGACAGGTGTTTGATGGTTTCACTCCCTTTATCTGTGCCGTGTTCAAGTTTAAGAAGCATGAAGCACCATCACGACTCCATCCATTTAACTGAAAATTGATATTAGGCAAAAAAAAAAAAAAACATTCAATAAAGAAATGAAGAAAATTTTTTTGGTATAATCTTTCGCCATGGTCGCTATCCAATAGCCAAATGATGGAAGAATGACAATCAGGAATTTCCAGAATCAATGTATGATTTATCGTTACATAAAATGTAAAGTAACAGAATATAATAATAAAATGAAACCATACGAAACTTCATACATTTTATTGTGTGTAGACAAAACTGAGAAGCAATATGAAGTATTATTATAGTGAAAACCATAAAAGACATTTTATATTCAGCATCCGAATCTGCCTTGACTCCCACTGTGTCATTGTTCAAGCACTATATATCGAGAAACTCGGTGAACTGCTGGTAAGTGCTGCATTTCGTAATGAAATCCAAAACTGTCGTGAAACGAGATTTTAACCGCATCAGTATGTTAGTTGGCATGATAAAATTTCTGTCACTCAATCAATTACTCTATTTGTTCATTACATTCATTCTCGGTGCCTCTAAATTAAGAGAAGTATCTTTCTTACGCCCGCACACACAAATGCACACACATACGCGCACTATCTCTCTATCTCTATTTCATTATTGTGTCCAATGTAATGCACGGGTATATGATGTAAATGCGTTTGCATATATATAATGCATGTATGCAAGTATAGCTTCTCGCACGAGTTAGAGTTTATTTGCGCCAGCCACCTGCATGGTGATATGATGGCAAAGAAAATATTTTTTAATAAAAAGTAAATGGTCTTTCCTCCGCTGATAT
Source organism: Octopus bimaculoides (assembly GCF_046866305.1). Taxonomy (NCBI): domain Eukaryota; kingdom Metazoa; phylum Mollusca; class Cephalopoda; order Octopoda; family Octopodidae; genus Octopus; species Octopus bimaculoides. The sequence continues at coordinate 76,682,082 of NC_142933.1, forward strand.
TCGCACAACCATTGACCTTTTAGATTTTAAGATCTTCGCAATTTACATTGTTTCAGATATCGTTATAACCAGTAATGTATGAATTATTGAATTACAGTCTTCCTCCATCAACTGATTTTTTACCAAATTTTGATCCAGTTGGACTGGTACATATATGTCGCTCCAAAAGGGGCGGGTGTAAATTTGAAAGTTTGTTTGAGAACCACCTCATCAAATGTTAGATTTTATCTATATATTTCTTACTACATCGATACTAAATAAGTAACTGACATCCACAACAAAGCATACATACATTTTGCAGCCCCATTCATCTATGTCAGGTCGACTGCATTTTAATTTGGTTGATGTTTTATTCTTCAATTTCGCCGGTACTCTTTTGATCCATCAAACTTCATATGTTCATCTTTATTATTATTTTTCACACATTATCTCAGATTGCTCTGGTTACTGCCTCAGGCCTCCTCGGAATGTACTATCAAGGGAATATTAATCTACAGCTGGATGTGATGTAGATAATATCTTCGGCTTTGGCTTTGTGTAGTTTATATTTTTTGTCAACTGATTAATTTTCTATTTTGTGTAAAAGGCACTTAAATGTCTAGGATACTGTTTTATGTTTCTTGGCTTGCTACATTCATGTAATTTACTGCTAGTCCATTTATTATATCGTATTCTAGTTGAGAAAGAAGCTTTCTTTTGAACGGGTTATCTTTTAGAGGTCACTGATTTTTGTCTGTTACATGTCATCCCAAATCAGTTGTAGAGAGCCAAAGAACTTTAGACTTTTATCTGTTCATTCATCCAAGTGAATTTTCATTGACCACTGAAACATACGTTAGCTACAGAATACTTCTCGTTTTAGCGATATTACTATTTTGACTTAATGTACGTTAAAGTACATTGTCTTGAAGTCTGTTTTCTTTTGTATTTGTTTATCAAACAGTGTTTCAGTTATGCACAGAGTAAAGCAGTTACACTAAGATAGTGCATACGGCTTACATACCTGTTTTCTGAAGACGTAATTCCTCTGCGTATAGAGGTTATACTTCTGATCCGAACGAAGGAAGCGTATAGTTTTCAGCAATGATGGTTCCACCTATTTACTGATTACTTATATTCAATGTTGAATAGACGATGATATTCTTTATAAATTCGACGAATCTTAGTTGCGATTAAATATAATGTTCTTCGAACTTTGATACATATTTAATTTTGGATTGTTTTCATTCTATTATTATATTAAAACATAGTTGCTGTGCAGCATGGAAAGATTGTTCCTTAGATACTCATATGCAATTGGTGATATATATAGTTACATATCCATGCATCTAAGTATATATATATATATATATATATATATATATAGGAAACACAACCCCACTATTTACTGACTTATATATATATATATATATATATATAGCATATATACATATATACGTACGCACACACATTTATATGTATATGTGTGTGTGTCTGTGCGTCTACATAGTAATTTTTTAATGCTTGATTTTGATAGGCAGAGTTGCCTCCTTCTTCCTGGCAAATGTAATTTGCTGACACAGATGCATTACATATAATTCTAAGAATTTGTAATTTAGTAGTTGCTCATTATCTCCATGTAACCGATTCATAGATATTTCTATTTTTTATATTGAATTGAAACACGATTTGATAAAATTAAAGAAAACTAAACTCGAAATGTGAATATCTTTGAATTGAAAAAAAACTACTGGAATTTATCATAATATTTTCGCACCCTGTATTTGTCGACTCCAGTTACAACCGACCCTCCACATTAGAAATCTTCATGTTATTTAGCTATTAGCGGGCAGTGAAGTGGCAGGATGGTTTTACACGCTAGCCAAAATTCCACGCGGCATTTTTCCGGTTTTACGTTCAACGTTCAAATTCCGTCGACATCGACTCTACCTTTCATCCTTTCCTGTACTATAAAATAAAGTACCAATCGAGAGTAAGGATCAATGTAATCGACTAGCCCCTCCCACCAACATTTTAGGCCATGTGCTTATCTAACTATTTAATTTAAGTGATTGAATACAGTCGC